>NW_025576229.1:0-65895 GCF_905147105.1 Pieris brassicae
AATAACTGTATGTTGAGAGAGTGCCTGCGTCTGGCTATGCTCTCGGAGTGTAACTCCCATGATTTAGTTAATCGTTATGAAACGAATAACTGTATGTTGAAGAGAGTGCCTGCGTCTGGCTATGCTCTCGGAGTGTATCTCCCATGATTTAGTTAATCGTTATGAAACGAATAACTGTATGTTGAAGAGAGTGCCTGCGTCTGGCTATGCTCTCGGAGTGTAACTCCCATGATTTAGTTAATCGTATGAAACGAATAACTGTATGTAGAAAAGAGAGTGCCTGCGTCTGGCTATGCTCTCGGAGTGTAACTCCCATGATTTAGTTAATCGTTATGAAACGAATAACTGTATGTAGAAGAGAGTGCCTGCGTCTGGCTATGCTCTCGGAGTGTAACTCCCATGATTTAGTTAATCGTTATGAAACGAATAACTGTATGTAGAAGAGAGTGCCCTGCGTCTGGCTATGCTCTCGGAGTGTAACTCCCATGATTTAGTTAATCGTTATGAAACGAATAACTGTATGTAGAAGAGAGTGCCTGCGTCTGGCTATGCTCTCGGAGTGTAACTCCCATGATTTAGTTAATCGTTATGAAACGAATAACTGTATGTAGAAGAGAGTGCCTACGTCTGGCTATGTATGCTCTCGGAGTGTAAACTCCATGATTTAGTTAATCGTTATGAAACGAATAACTGTATGTAGAAGAGAGTGCCTACGTCTGGCTATGTATGCTCTCGGAGTGTAACTCCCTGATTAAGTTAATCGTTATGAAACGAATAACTGTATGTAGAAGAGAGTGCCTACGTCTGGCTATGTATGCTCTATGTATGTCGTTTTAATCACATCATATACATTTATTATTTATACTTTTTCACTAGATTTCACTGTTATTATAAAAAGCATTAATTTTGTTATGATTAGCATTTATTTCACTGTGTTATTTAGTAGTAGTTAGTTTGGTATTAAGGAAACTGATAAACAGAGAGTTAATTATTGTTAAAAGCTGTCATTTTCTTGCATATTTAAATGGATTTGCCAACGAATTAAGATGTCCTACATCTCGATTCGGAGGAGAAAGGAGAGGAGTGTAATAACTACATGGTATTACATAATACAGAATATATTACCTACCAAGGAGATCTTGAGTAAACAAACAAAACTTAATTGTATTTTATAAAGTCGCGGCGAGATGTTACCACTGAGTTCCCACCCCAAATACAAAAGCTCATTTCTGCTCACATCAAATAGTGACAAGCAACAATCGCTAAGACACGCAATTTAGGAGCGCGTGATTGGAAACGTTTGCTCAATGAATCAGAATACTATCGGCGATCGGATGCAGGCAGGCGCAAAGCACGAGATCGCGTTTTTGTCATCGACTATAATATTGAAAAGTGTTTAAGTAGTAGTTCGTTTGTAGTTAAAAATTAAGAAATGTTGATAACTTGCAATTTGGACCAGGGAAATTTAGGCGTGGGCGTATAACCGACGAACAAAACCCGCATCAGGCCTACGGCGCCGTTCTCACCAATATGCAATGTATCGTTATTCGGAAATCCTTATTTCCGTATTTTATAAATTCACTTTGAAACTACGACTACTAGAATCAGCCCTTGTACAGCCTTGTGTACATCCCCAAGTGCCGCAATCACGATTGCGATGGTCGCATTGTGAAACAGCGTAGAAGTAGAAGTCTTTGACTGTTTCAATATTTTCTAAAGAGTAAACTTAAATAGGCAACTTCTGGACGGACAGGCTCTCAGATAGGCCGCATTTCAATTAACATCGGGAGGGATACTAAATAAAAGTGTCGAACGACGATAGTAATAACAACTGGACTATTAGTAATCGCTTCGAATCTGCGATATGTATTGGTGTATATATGTATAGTATATAAATATAATTAGATTTTCGTAAACCCATCAAACTGAATATACCATGCTTAAGACGTTTAAGCATTAATACGTTTATTTGTATAAATGCACGTTGCTTCGGCCAAACATCTATAATATAGTAATATTTTGAAAGTGGTTTTTGTTAAAACACCAATATAATCTATTATACGATGCACTATGGTTTGTGCTGAGCATTTGTGGCGGGAACGGAGATGAACAAACATTAATGGTCCATGAATGAGATGAGAATAAATTTCACATTACTTTATTTAAATTGCTAAATTAAACAAACTGCTATTTTTATTCGTATACAATAACCTTACGCACAACTAACAAAATTGTGTGGCCAATGTATTACATTATCAATAAGTGTATCTATATAGTTATAATTACATTGACCTATGACGTTGACGTTGCAGTACGTCTACAATGTGTGGTTGTGCAGGTGTGGACTCCAGCCCTGAAGGCATGCTGGCGGTTATAGTGGAAAGGCTGCATTGTCCATGAGACATTGCAATGGTCTGCATGTGGCTTTTTTTAATTTTGATAAACGCATTATAATTATTATATGTCTCGACAATGGTCTATCCGATCAACCAAAACATAAACTTTAGTGTTGTACATGAAGACGCACTTTGTTTGTTAATATTGACAGAGGAAACAAAATGTAAGAAAAAACGATCAAGGGCTGATCTAATAACTTTGGAAATGGACAAAAATGCATGAAATGGTGAAATTAGGTCGACTTTCGACATCAAAAGACAATTTAAATGTCCCGGGAGAAATGACATTTTATAATATAAACAGACAGAAAAAAATAAAATATTTATCGTAAATGTAAATTTTGCCATATTAGTCTTAAGTAAATAGTTTTTGATCACTTTGCCGTGGTGGTTAATGGCGTGGTATGGCGTATAATGGGGGTCCTAGGTTCTTATTCCAACTATTCTTTTCTCATTCCCCAAAGAAAATCAACCATGTTTCGTGTCTTTATAAACATGAAAGTGGTCAGAAATCTTGCTTAACGCCCTACCCATATCAAGACCGAAGACCTAATAAATAATTGCGAAGAAAGATAAAAATCATTGCCGGCGCAGCTCGCTGAAGATAATTCTGAGTCAAGGCATTTGATACGGAAATTATAGTTCATGAACTTTGAACTTTACTGTGGAACTTAAGCATGCTGCCATGATTGTTTATTAATAACAGCACAAAATTATTATAATTAAAATACATCACACGATCTGCGAGCGTGTATGCTTTTGATTTACGTGAGACATGGAGTCAAATAAAGTGCGCGCCATAAACCCACAGAATAAATAATCGTACTTAAAAGCCTCAAGCCGAGTTTACCGCGCCTTTCTGATTTTTTTATTTCAATTTTCGCATGAAAACTTGACAAATGTTGTGTGCAATTCATTTAGTTGATTGCATTTAATATTAACAAGGTTTCGCGGATTTTGGCCTGTTGCGTGTCCCTGAATAAAAGATGCTTCATCGCCGCTGAATAATGCCTCCATTGTCTTCGTGGGATTAGGACGAACGGATGAACTTGTATGTTTTATAAAATTACAATAATTTTCTCTGCCTGTTTCGGACTTTGACAAAACAAGACGTTTGCAACAACGCCGTTCCAGAACTGAGCGTTTATTAAGACAATTTGCCGCGCACCACCACAATGTGGAAACAGCTGCCAAAAAGCTGCTGAAAAGAGCGTACCAATTCTTAAAAGATCGGAAACGCACTTGCGAGACTTCTGGCAATGTGAGTGGCCATGATGTACCATTTAACATCAGATGAGCCTCTTGCCCGTTAATCCCTTGTTTGCAAAAAAAGGCTTACTCGAATCACCTAAGAATCACCACAGATTATTTCAGACATCTACAATGGCAGTATCGTCATCATCGAATCTCAAGTTTATATTTGGTTGCCTAAACTATTTCCTGACTTCTTAAGAATAAGAATAATGGCATCCTAAAATAATCTAGAGGCGTTGCAACCCTTGATCGGAGACATACATATAGATATATATATAGAGAGCAAAATATCCGTCGGTGAGCAGTCAGGGCTGAAACTAACCTCATGGGCCGTACGCTTCATGACAAAGCTCGGTATCGAGGCATCTAGACGTTTAGGAAACTCACCGTTTTAGATGCAGACTTATTGTTTTGTAAATACATTAATTGGCGGTTTGTTTAATAAATAAATAAGCTCCGTGTTACATCGCGTCATGAAACATCAAAGATCTTTCAGTCAAGTTTAATTTAAATTTTTATCCACAGTTTAAGTTAAATTAAGTTATATCTAACGGTGTAATTTTTTTAAATTAAATCGACTAGTTTTTGAGTAATCGATGTAAATGTTCCAAAATTATAAACGCTCATATCTCAGTCAAATGTTAACCAATCTTCAATATTGATATAGTTTTAGATTTGCCGTTCAATTTTCTATCTAACGGTGTAATTTTTTTTAATTCAATCGACTAGTTTTTGAGTAACCGATAGTCCGTAGCAGGAAAGGGATGAATAAAATGAATCATTATTTTTTGACTTCTTCAGGGAAAGGGATAAAATTAAGTTGGTATTTTAAAAACAATTTATTTATATGATATATATAAAAAATGTAAGTGTTATATCACAATATTAATGTACACGTTTATACATTATACATGTACAAAACAAATAAAATTTACATAAAAATTTACAATTTGTTATATTTACAATAATGATTAACTTAATTACATACTATTGATTTGGTAATGACCTATAGGTAATGTATCGATTTTGTTTCGTAAAATGTACCGCTTAGTGTCATTAAAAGATAAACACACCTTATTTATTTCATGTGTAAAAATTGTATGTTTTAATGATCTAAACCGATACATTTTACAATGCTGTACGTTTTTATTAAACAAACACGACTTATAATTATCCAACGTTAATTTTTTAGTGACACATTTGTTAACACCCTTCGCCTTAGTAATAATTTTATCATCTACCTGTAATGCATACATTTTTGATCGCAAACCCACAAATTCTGTAAAGATATTACCACAATTTTCATCTTTAAAATAACCTAATTTTTTCTTATTTACTTGAGGAAAATTAAAAACATTGTTTGGATCATAATCTGATGTATCGAAATGTGTACAAATGTCTGGCTTTATATCATTATAAAAGTTACTAGTAAATATTTGATAAATGAGACTGTCAGTATCTGTATACAGTAGTTTCAGATTTGAAGTAAATTTCTCTTTCATGTAACTATAGTAGAAATCATACATCAGCGTTTTAGATATATCTAATATACAAAATCCGAGATAAATATGGGGATATATTCAATCAAGATAAATTCCTCATTAACGGGGTCGAATTATCTATAAAATTAGTTAGATCGAGAGAAACATTTAACCTCATGTCACAGAATGCAGATAATAAGTACAAAGTATGTATAACAGATGCAACTTTAATAATACGCAGAGCAAAAATTAATCCATCAATACTAATAGCTCATCAAAAGGTTCTTGCCACTACTACGGCTAAATATCCTATAACAAGAGGTGAAGTGAAAGTCCTGACCATACCATCTGGTGTGCAGGGTAAAACACTGGACAATATATTTTTAGGACAGGTTCCTAAGAGATGTATTATAGGTTTTGTGAATAATACAGCATTCAACGGTAGTTATGGTAAAAATCCTTTCAACTTTGAAAATTTTGGTATTTGCTCATTTAGCCTATATATAGATGGTCAACAGATACCTTCAAAAGCGTTACAACCATCATTTCCAAACGATGTATTTACTAGCGCATACCACACCCTGTACTCAGGCACCGGTATACATTTTCTTAACGAAGGTAATGGAATATCGAAGGAGCAATATTCAAATGGGTACTGTTTACTAGCTTTTGATTTAACACCTGACTTGTCGGCTAACTCTAATGTGCATTGGAATCTTGTACGCCATGGTAGTGTAAGAATGGAAGTAAGATTCGAGAGCGCATTGCCTGAAACAATTAACTGTGTAGTTTACGCAGAGTTTTCAAATATTATAGAAATAGATAAGAACAGAAATGTATGTGTGGATTATAGTAGTTAAGCAATCACTTATGTAATTATTATGATATTAAGAATAATAAAATATAATGTAATCGAATATGACATGGTTTTTATTTACCTTCATTACTTTTTTTACAAAGAGACTCATTACATATGTTGAGATCATATTATGTGTGTTTAAATACATTGGTACAAATATGAATTGATAGTAATAAATGTAGTCAGTAAAAGAGTGAAAGAGTAGGGGAGTAAACGCATATTAAAGTATGAACACACTAGAAGTGCAAATGAGTCTTCGTAGAATACATCCCAGCCTCCAGAGCAACGTATATCCTTCAAATCGATTGCCGATGTATGCTCAGGTGCCAGCACTTATCATATGCAATCTTGACCCTGATTCACAGCCGGGGTCTCATTGGGTGGCTATTCATATAAACGTTGAAAGAGTTGGGGAATACTTTGATTCGTTTGGACGTAAACCTATTGAAGCAATAGAAGGATTTTTAAGAAGGAATTGTTGCATGTGGAGATACAATAGCCTTACGGTTCAGGATTACCTATCGGCGGTGTGCAGAGAGTACTGTTTGGTATACATATATTACAAGTTCAGGGGGATGAGATTAGAAGACTTCCTTAGAAATTTTACGTGTGACTCAGAGATCAATGATACTGTTGAATGCCAACCTCCACGACACCTCAGAGACTCGAGCATGCACGGGATAATACGTTTATGTGTTCGTTTGAAAACACCCGTGCAGTAACCAAAGTTCCTCGGCGCGGCTTTGTATACCGGTGGGGATTGACTTCGTACGTACCGCTATTGTTGCCAATCCCTACGACACCTCAGGTACTCGGGCCTGCATGGGATATTATGTTTAAGTCGTCGTTACGTTTATGTCGTTTGAATACGCCCGTGCAGTAACCAAAGTTCCTCGGCGCGGTTTTGTATACCGGTGGGGATTGACTTCGTACGTACCGCTATTGTTGCCAATCCCTACGACACCTCAGGTACTCGGGCCTGCATGGGATATTACGTTTAAGTCGTCGTTACGTTTATGTCGTTTGAATACGCCCGTGCAGTAACCAAAGTTCCTCGGCGCGGTTTTGTATACCGGTGGGGATTGACTTCGTACGTTTTGTCAAGACGGTTTGACGTAGTGCTGGCACCGCCTTAACCCACGCACCCCTGCTAGTGCGTAATTGTTTGACGTTGTCTTGAAATGAAACTGCGCCTTCTTGCTTGTTTGCTCTTTGTTGATCTTGTTTCTTGCTTCGCCGATTATTCGTGGGTCCCAGTTCGTAGTCAGAGGAAAGAGGAAAGAGAATTTTGCGTAGATCTCGCCGAGCTTAAGTACTCGAACAGTATACCGCGACGAGAGCTATGCGACCCTTTTGTTCGGCGAAGCATTTATTCGTTTATTTATTAACCATTTTTCATTCTTAAATTATTTACATATTTTAATTAACTTATAACTCATACTTAATTTTTACTTATGAGCTATCAACAATATTCTCATCAAACATAACTCATAGTTAATTTCTACTTATGAGCTGCCAAAAATATTCTTATTTATCTTATAATTATAGAGTCGCTAAAACTAACGTATAATCTATCTCTATTTATATTTACGAGTCGCCAACATTCTCCCCCTCGTGCGTAGCACCGTCGTTCCTGCACGGCAACGGAACTTCGCAGGCACCAAGATCACTATCCTCGACGATGGTCTTCGTAGCACTCCACCTTTGGTTGTGACGTCCACGATCCTGGTTCTTCCGTCGGGCCCGGGGTACGTAATTTTGATAATGCCCCTCGGCCACGTGCATCGTGCTGGCGTGCGGTCCACGATAAGAACCACGTCGCCTGGTTGTAGCTGCTCACCTTCCCGTCGTCCTGTCATTTTCCTGGGCAGTAGCGTGTGCAAGTACTCTCGCAGCCATCTCCTCCAAAAGTGATCAGAGAGTCGTTGGACGGTCTTCCAATCTTCTCTGCCCACTAGCTTCGCATCAGGAAAATGCCCTACGCGCGCAGCTCCACTGGATCGTTCAATGAGGAAGTGATTTGGGGTTAGCGCCTCCTCTTCTAAATTGTCAGCGAGGTTAGTTATAGGAATAAATTTCCACTTTATGCCAACCTTCTCCGCTTCCGTGACGATTTCCTCTCTTTTAAGCCCTTCAATGGCGGTTTGGAGTTATTTATTAGCCTTAACGAAATTAGTTCCATTATCGGAATAAATTACTTTTGGCATTCCTCTTCGTGAGGCGAATCTCCTTAACGCCATTATTGTAGAGTCCGTCGTCAGGCTGGGCGCTATTTCGATGTGTACTGCCCTCGTGGTCAGGCAGGTAAACAAGGCTCCCCATCTCTTCTCTCTTCGTCTGCCAATCGCCACGAGCATTGGACCGAAGTAGTCTACACCTGTTCACGTGAAGGGGGGCTCACCATGTCGGAGTCTTTCTTGAGGTAAGTCGCCCGCCGGATATTCCGCTGGTTTACCTTTTTTTAGCTTACAATGTTGGCAGTTTTGCTATATACTGCGCAGTACTGATCTCAAACCCAACATCCAGTATTTTTGGCGGATTTCGTTCATTACCGTGGCTTGATTACCATGGTTGAACTTTTCATGATAGTGTTTGATAATCAATCGCCTGATAGCGCTCCTGCCATCCAGTACTATGGGCGTTAAATAGTTGTTGTCAACGCCCGCTACGTTCCTTACTCTGCCTTGAAGTCTTATGAATTGGTCTTTCATAGTGACATCTAGCCTGTTCAATTGGCTTCTATTATCTGTCTTGCGCCCTTGTTTAAGGTTTTTGATATCTTGGTCGAAACTGCGTTTCTGACACTGGGCGATTAGAACCTCCTCCGCTCTCAGTAGATGCGTTTCATCTAATGGAAGGAGGTGTCGCCTCATTTTTGCAGTTTTATTGCAGCGTTCGTGGTTCGACGGCCTCTTTTCTTTAGACAGATTGATGAATTGTAGTACCCTGGCAGTGGATCTCCACAATTTCGTCCACGATGAACAGTTTTCAGGAACCGGTGTTACTTCGCTGTGGTGAATTGTATTGACCTGTTCCGTCGTTCTGTCTTCCTCGCATTTTTCCTTTTTAAAGCTTCGTGGAGCTGGCCATTCTGTTTCGCCTTTCGACAGGAAATCTGGACCCTTGAACCATCGATGTTCCGCATTAAACTCTTCGGGTGGACTTCTGGTTGCATCGTCGGCAGAATTCTCCGCTGTTGGCACCCACCTCCAGTCCTGTGCATTCGTCAGATCCTCTATCTCCGCAATTCGATGCGCTACGAAGGTCTTAAATGTTCTGGGATCTGCCTTTATCCAGGACAGGACCACACTTGAATCCGACCAAAAGGTTTTCTTTGTAACTTGTAGGTCGAGCTCTCTTGCCACTGAATCTGCTAGTCTACTACCTAACAGAGCTGCCTGTAGTTCAAGTCTCGGCATAGAGACTGGTTTTAAAGGCGTTACTCGCGACTTGGCTGCGACGAGGTTTATTAAGTATTTTCCTTTATCTCCGGTTCGCCAGTATACTGCGGCTGCATACGCTGTCTCGCTCGCGTCAGTGAAAGTATGCAGCTCCCCCTCAGTGCAGAATAGTGACATGCATCGCGGCAGCCGGATGTCTTGTATTCTACTGATATGCTCTAGGTAGCTTTTCCAAGCCTCGGTATCATCTTCAGTTATTTGGTCATCCCATCCAACACCACTGCGCCATATCTTTTGGATGAGCTTCTTCCCTTGGATGAGAATGGGTGACAGCAGTCCGAGTGGGTCGAAGGTAGACATCACAGCTCCCGTGACTTCTCGTTTTGTTGGAGTCTGCATGCCTCGTGCCACCTCGTCAGGGATTCTTCTAAACTGGCTTCTAAATCCAAGACAATCCTCTGACGTCAGCCATCTCAGTCCCAGGGTCTTTTCTTCGTTTTCCCCTAGGTGCACTTCCTGTTTGCCGCCGGCATCTACGATTTATTTTTTATTCGACGCCCATCCTCGTAGCTCGAAGTGCGCCTTCTTGTGAATGAAGTCAACTTGCTGCATTACTCGTTTGCAATCGTCAATACTATGGAAACTTTCCAAATAGTCATCCATATAGTGATATCGTCGTCGTGGACTGCTCTATCGTTATCTCTCCGCTTGTAATCCGAGTGGCTTCGGACGTAGTAGCGGAGGTAGCAGTTAACGTCGATTCCCCTCGCTGCATCCCGTTCTGTGACCTTGTGACTGGCATTCTTTTCGCAATATTCACTTCTTGATGACAATCGGTGCAGAATCCGGCTCGAAGGACCACTTGTTGAATGCCAACCTCCACGACGCCTCAGAGACTCAAGCCTGCACGGGATAATACGTTTATGTGTTCGTTTGAAAACACCCGTGCAGTAACCAAAGTTCCTCGGCGCGGTTTTGTATACCGGTGGGGATTGACTTCGTACGTTTTGTCAAGACGGTTTGACGTAGTGCTGGCACCGCCTTAACCCACGCACCCCTGCTTCACACTTCGCTTCCGACCGTGTTGCGCGTAGCCATGACCGGCCATCAGCCGATTATTATCGCGTCGGTGTACCTCCCTCCCGCCAAGGACATACTAGAGAGCGATCTCAGAACCCTGTTTGCGATGGGCCCCTCGGTCTTATTAGTCGGGGATCTCAATAGCAAACACGGGGACTGGAATAGCTCAAAACAGAACCCTAATGGGTTAGCCCTCAATAGGCTTATAGACGTGCTCAATTTCAACGTCATTGCCCCCATACAACCGACTCGCCGTGGCATAACAGGCAACGGCCTTCTCTCAACGGACGTCATAGACGTAGCGGTTTTACGTAACGTGGCACTACAGCCGCGAAGCGTAGAGACGTTACACGAGCTAGACTCGGATCACTTCCCGGTTCACTTTGAATTCGGCCCTAACACTCGAGAGAAGGGGTTCAAGTCCATTGTCGACTGGCAGAAGTTAGACGAGGCCCTCAAGCCCGCCGACACCTCTGCCCTCCCAAATGTCCCCGACAATTTAGTCTCGTCCGCTCACGCGTTAGACGCGATCTCCTCGGTCACTAATCACATTCAGACCAAGGTCGCCGAGTCGTAGAACGCGGCGACTCGCGCCTTCGCCAGAGCCCCGACCGACGAAAACCGCAGAGCACTCCGCGCCTCGCAGCGCCGAGTCAAAGAGCGCATGCGGGAAATTAGAAACGAACGCTGGGACCGTCTTACCAGCGCATTGTCACCTTCGCACACGGCCTATTGGTCTCTCGCGCGTTCCCTTAAAACCGACACGGTGGCGTCCATGCCCCCTCTCAAGCGTCCAAATCTGCCTGACGCATTCGACGACGACGAAAAAGCCGAGTGCTTAGCCGTCAACCTAGTGGAGCAGTGCACTCTTCTTCGACATAGCGAAAGCTTTCGACAAGGTCTGGCACAACGGCTTGGTTTACAAGCTCTACCACCTTAATGTGCCACTAAGACTCGTGCGTATCGTACACGACTTCTTGTCCGACCGCTCAATGCGCTATCGCGTAGAAGGAACGCTATCGTCTCCTCGCCCCATTATGGCCGGAGTCCCTCAGGGCTCGGTCCTCTCGCCCCTTCTGTTCACGCTGTATACCGGCGACATCCCTAGGGCTCCCAATGTGGAGCTAGCCCTCTATGCCGATGACACCGCTCTCTATACCACCCACAAAGATAGAGGTGTCATTGTGGACAGACTCCAGACCGCTACCACGTCGTTAGGCGAATGGTTTCGGAAATGGGGCTTCCAAATAAATCCCGAGAAAAGCGTAGCACTTCTCTTTGCCAGGGGCAACCCCGGTGCTATCGCTAGGGATAAATTTCACCTCAAGACAGAGGTAACCCTATACGGGCAAGCCATCCCTTGGCAAAAGTCCG
The DNA here is from genome assembly GCF_905147105.1 of Pieris brassicae. Lineage (NCBI taxonomy): Eukaryota > Metazoa > Arthropoda > Insecta > Lepidoptera > Pieridae > Pieris > Pieris brassicae. The sequence continues at coordinate 11,846 of NW_025576229.1, forward strand.
TCAAATATCTAGGAGTCACGCTCGATAGTGGCATGTCTTTCCGTAAGCACATAGCCGCCGTTCGCAAGAAGGCCTATTTTGTCCTCTCTCGCCTCCATTTCCTCCTAAATAAAAGGAGTCAAATGTCTCTCAGACACAAGGTGATCCTGTACAAGGCATGCATCCGACCGTGCATGACATACGCTAGCGTAGTCTTTGCGCATTGTGCCCCCTCCTATATTCACCGGCTGCAGGTGCTTCAGTCGCGATTCATGAGAATCGCGACCGGTGCGCCCTTCTATGTGAGAAACGTCGATCTCCACCACGACCTGGAGCTCCCTACCATAGCCCAATGGATGAAGTTGGCGTCCACACGCCACTTTGACAAGGCTAAACACCATCCCAATCCGCTGGTGCGTAATAGTATCAACTATTACCCCTTCCCGACAAAAAAGGCTCGTAGGAGGCCTCGACACATACTAACGGATCCGGATGATCCAATTACCGTAGCAAACGATAAATTAAAAGCCGCCCGCGCGGCCAAAAATAATAAAAATAGCCAATCACAGATTAGGGTAAAAAACCGCCTTCACCGGAAGGCGAGGACCTTTACTTCGCACTTCGCTCACTCCAGTGAGCTTCCGTCCTGCCCTTCAGGCGATTGACCGCCCCGCGACGGCCCAAGCCGAGGTTCGAGTCTCACAGGAGACGCCCTTGCGCTAGTCGCGGGACAAAACGCCATTCTGGCCGAGCTACGCTCGCCAAAACAGCCCGAGCTGAGCTGTAAAGGCCCTTAAGGCCAACAGCGAGATTCCTTCTTCAAAAAAAAAAAAATAATAATTGTGCGTAATTGTTTGACGTTGTCTTGAAATGAAACTGCGCCTTGATCTTGTTTCTTGCTTCGCCGATTATTCGTGGGTCCCAGTTCGTAGTCAGAGGAAAGAGGAAAGAGAATTTTGCGTAGACCTCGCCGAGTTTAAGTACTCGAACAGTATACCGCGACGAGAGCTGCGCTTACAAACATCTGCGCCGGTATACCGCGACGAGAGCTATGCGACCCTTTTGTTCGGCGAAGCATTTTATTCGTTTATTTATTAACCATTTTTCATTCTTAAATTATTTACATATTTTAATTAACTTATAACTCATACTAAATTTTTACTTATGAGCTATCAACAATATTCTCATCAAACATAACTCATAGTTAATTTCTACTTATGAGCTGCCAAAAATATTCTTATTTATCTTATAATTATAGAGTCGCTAAAATTAACGTATAATCTATCTCTATTTATATTTACGAGTCGCCAACAGATACGGTGCTAGTAAATTTGTATAGAAATATAATGGACATATAAATAAAAGAATAATACCTGGAATAAAAATATTTTATTTAAATATGTAACCCTTACATCTAATTTTATTATAGATAATGGTGTTAATGTAGGATAGGTATGTTTATTGTTGTTTGCTTAGACCCGTAGATTAGGTTAGGTTAGACATAGTTTATTCTATTTTTCTTTTAGAGCCATAGATCGGGTTAGTGAATGTAGGAAAGTAGATAACGACGCATTCGTAGCTGATAAGGTGGTGATTAGTAAGTAATTAGCAAGGGTTTTGGGAAAGCTATCTCTGGAACGGTTAGAGCTATCACTTCAGGAGTGAGTGCATTCGACTCCACACGGCCTGTTTAGTGGGGGTAGAGTACAACCTTTTTTTTTAGGTTTGGCCAACCATGATTTTTACGTTTTTGGGGAACTTAGACGTGAGGCAGTCGCCGGGAATCCCTACTACTACCGTTCTTTGTGGTACACAAGTATATTAAGGAAGGAAATTATTTTCGTATTTTAGGTTTTCTCTATACATTTGTTATGCTATTAAAAAGTAGCTTACGGGTATAAAGTTCTGTTCCTTTATTAACGGAAGACTGTGCTATGTTTTAGGATTTCTAAACCTTTTCCTATTATAACCTCTCGGCCCTGTCTTGTCGTATTAGTTATATCGATAAAAATCAAAGCTTCCCAACTGCAGGCCTTGATGCCTACCTAACAAATATGAAAGAAAAGAAGTCATATACTAGTACAATTTCTTGTTTAATTGTAGATATGATCTTGAATTGTCCGATTTCCTTTTAACGCTAAGAACATTTTACGTTATTTTTTATTTTTAACAGCTGTTAGATATTTTTATACATTATATATTTTTACAATACTTACCATTTGTATGAAGTTGAAATAAATTTAATAAGTATATAGGAAAGTTTATAATCTTTATTTATAAGAGGTTACTAGGGTAGTGAAGCGTTTATTTAGCTAGATATATAGGCTTTATGTGAACTAATATATAGTATTTTTCACGCCTTGGGTGTGAACTGAATGCCATAGTAATTTGGAAAAATATTATTTAGCCCATGTTCATCCGAGATAACGTAGGGTTCTAATTCTAATTGATCCTGTCAATCCATCCAGTTTCGGGGCCTATTCAAAAAGCAAACAATCAAATCTTGTTTTATAGTATTCGTATCTTTTTATAATTTTCACAATTTTTAGAGATTCTAAGGGTGAATTCATTTTTATAAAGTTTTTTTTATTTTTCAGAAATAATGGATTTTAATTTATTATTAATTTTAACCATTATTTTAAAATTTAGCTTAATTAAATCTATAATATTTTTATTATTTTAGAAGTCCTAAGTCAGTTTAATATTATAAAAAGGTTCTTACAGGACTTATTTCTTCTAATTTTTTTTTTTATAATAATAATTTTTAGAACTTCTTAAGTGAGTTGAATATTTTTATAAAGTTTTTTTTTTCTACAGAAATAATTGATTTTAATTTATTAATGTTTTTAACGATTCTTTTAAACTGACTTTAATTAAATGTATAATAATTTTATTATTTTTAGAAGTCCTAAGTCAGTTTATTATTATATTACAGAAGTAATTTATTTATATCTTTTGTGTATAATAATAATTTAACCATTTTTAGAGGTTTTTAAGCGAGGTAAATATTTTTATAGTTTTTTTTTTAATATTAATTGTTATAATTTTTTTTACAAATTTTATAAAATCTTAGGATAATAAGCTACTTTAAACAGTAAGTAGTTTTCACCATTTTTAGAATTTCAAGGTCAGATTAATATCAAATTATGACTATGTTAGACGAAAATTACATTGAAACATAATACAGTATAGTTTCAAGTATATATATATATATATATATATATGAATATAAATTAAGCTTTTTGATTTAAATAGAAAATATCTTTGTTAGAATCGATGCCAATCCTTTTAAGATTCAGATGGCGGGTGTAGTAATGTACAATGCTTTTCTTATGTGTAACGTTTGTTTCCAGTAGTATGACTAGACGCAAAAAGAATCAAGGGTTTTAGTCCTGAGTTACGAAATGGTTTTAAGGACAAGACATATAGGAATCGAACCTCATGGTTATTTCATTGGTAAGACTAAAGCAGCTCGCTTCCCAATGCAGTAGGAGCAAGACTATGGGGCAGTCGTAAGTTAACCTTGCCACAAAAGCCGCAGTAGATCGAATAATTACGCAGGCGTTGCCTCACGGCACTACCATCACAGGACTACGCAGTCCTAGCATTTAGCCACAAAAGTAAGGCACGCGAACGACGATTGCATGAATAATGCAAGCCGTGAAAATACAGCAAACGGCTGATTCATTTTTTTTTTAAATATTACAATTACTTTATTAGACAAAAAAAACATTACACTTTGTACTTACATTTTAAAGGTTGTAAACATACAATATGCGACGAAACGTTGAGCTACAATATTCATTTTGGTTAACCTTACACATAATATACTTCTATGAGCACTATCGTTTAAACTAGGCCTAGCCTGTATCTTAAACGCTAGCTAGTCCTTCCAGTGTCAAAACAAAATTGGTTAAGTAGTTTGTCATTAGATATTTATTAATTTTATTGTTTATTAAACAAAATGAAGGTAGAATCTATTTAAGTTGTTGCAATGGGTTAGACTGTAGAAAGTGTGAACTTCGATTAAGATTTTTAAGTCTTGTGGATGAGAAATTGTTATTTCGGCAAGTATAGATGGAAACTAATATTTATTGTTAAGATTTTCTATTTAAATTAAATTTTAAACAATATAACAGATTGAAGTTAGAAGTTTTAAAATATGATCTTGGTCCCAGAATTCAATCCGGACAAAATTATGACAATTTGTCAAAGAATGTGAAAGAATTACGACTCTACGACATTATACGACATACGCATATCACGATTATTTTCATACACGCAAAATAGCATCGGTGTACGGTCTAAATTATTGTTTACGTATATCTCACGAAGAGGCTACAAATTTAAATCCGTGGCGATACAACATATTTCTTAAAATCGATTGGTCAAATGTAACGTTCCTTTGAAGAAAGATTCCGATCAAAGTTGATGTCTAGAACCTCGAAAGGAAAATGAAAATATTTTAAGTGTCTCAAAGATTTTTCTGGTTTTGAAAGTTAAGAGGAGTTATTTTCATTATTGGCAACCGTTAATAGAACTTGTTATTACACGTCCATAAAGTAGAAAAACGTCAATATGAATGAAGTGATAATGATAACAGTGGAATCGCTATTACTATTGACCGTTGAATAGTCGTTCATTTGTAAATCCAATTAAAGATTAACATTAATAAGGAAATGGAATGAAAATATAGATACTTATTTGTAGCTGGGTTCTTCAAATAAGTTTAGCGATTGGTTTTAAAACATGTACAGAATTTAAGATAGAGCTAAGCGACAGGTTTTTACCCGTAATACGGCCTGAAAGAAGATCAAACTGGGAACGGTAAAACAAAAACCAAAAAAAAAATCCAGAACTGATGGCCTGGTAATTTGTGCACTGTCCTACTGTCTTAGGCTGTGCACTTTGCCCTCTACCGCGAATTAATAAGTGGACAATACTTCAGTCAAGGGTGTTGCATTACACTGGACCTTGCAAGAGGGTACTATTAGAAAGCTGATGCTATTTGTGGTTTTAAGTGAGCAAGGGTTGCAAAGGTGATGAATGGGAAATTAGTAAACGAAGTCTAATTTTACATACATATTGCTCCCAGCACTTAAAGTTGGCACTGCTGATAAACAAACTTGATTTACTTCAGATGAATTGGACTCTGCAGTATGTTAACATTCAGCAGAGCCTAGTCGTTCATGGCTTGTTTTTTGTGGGGGTCGTATTTGACTGTAATTCACTTTGGGTTTATTATATTACAAATGACAACAAAATTGCGTTTTGGCACAGCGGAACGGAAAAAAGTCTCAATTTAAGTAACAAATCTAAAACTTTGATGTTATTTCATGTCGACAATTTAGCTTGCTTGTTAAGACTGTTATAATTTTTATATTAAAACTAGTATGTTTATAGTAAAATTACATATGACTTTTCTACATATATATATTCCCTGTGCATAATCAATACTTGACTTACACTAACAATAGTTTTCTTTTTATTATTTGTCTTAGTAGTGGATATGAAATACTTTTATTTGTGTCTGATGATAAAAATATAGATGATAAAAGTAATGAAATTGAATGTAAGGAAATTATTGTATCAATTTGATCGGTTACCAATGAGTTTGTATTTGACAAATTATTTGATAAAGTAATGTCAAATTTACGTCATCTCCAGAAGTAATAGTATCCTAATAAAAGCGATGGCTGAATATAATAAGTAAGTTTTGAGTGAATTGAAATATGTTGTTGAAACATAATACTGAGAACAAGTAGGGTTGTAGTAGTAGTTGGTGTTATTCATATAATTAGGTATTTTGTGAGAAATGAAAGTGCTTCAAGTAATTGTTGTGCTTACGATAAGATTTTTTTTATGATTTTAATATATATTTTTGTTAAATTTATGTTTTGAACACGAGACTAGAATATCAATTTTACATGATAAAATCACTTTTGTATAAAGGATCATAAAGGGATCACAATAGATTTAGTTATGTAAACTTTATTGTGAATCTGCTGTGAATATGAAGAGGTTACAGCAGATTTTGTTATTTAAAACTATTGTGAATGTGAAGAGGTCACAATAGATTTGATTATGTAACACTATTGTGACTATGAAGAGGTCACAATAGATTTAGTTATGTAAACTTTATTGTGAATCTGCTGTGAATATGAAGAGGTTACAGCAGATTTTGTTATTTAAAACTATTGTGAATGTGAAGAGGTCACAATAGATTTAGTTATGTAAACTTTATTGTGAATCTGCTGTGAATATGAAGAGGTTACAGCAGATTTTGTTATTTAAAACTATTGTGAATGTGAAGAGGTCACAATAGATTTGATTATGTAACACTATTGTGACTATGAAGAGGTCACAATAGATTTGGTTATGTAAACTTTATTGTGAATCTGCTGTGAATATGAAGAGGTTACAGCAGATTTTGTTATTTAAAACTATTGTGAATGTGAAGAGGTCACAATAGATTTGATTATGTAACACTATTGTGACTATGAAGAGGTCACAATAGATTTAGTTATGTAAACTTTATTGTGAATCTGCTGTGAATATGAAGAGGTTACAGCAGATTTTGTTATTTAAAACTATTGTGAATGTGAAGAGGTCACAATAGATTTGATTATGTAACACTATTGTGACTATGAAGAGGTCACAATAGATTTGGTTATGTAAGACTATTGTGACTATGAAGAGGTCACAATAGATTTGGTTATGTAAACTTTATTGTGAATCTGCTGTGAATATGAAGAGGTTACAGCAGATTTTGTTATTTAAAACTATTGTGAATGTGAAGAGGTCACAATAGATTTGATTATGTAACACTATTGTGACTATGAAGAGGTCACAATAGATTTAGTTATGTAAACTTTATTGTGAATCTGCTGTGAATATGAAGAGGTTACAGCAGATTTTGTTATTTAAAACTATTGTGAATGTGAAGAGGTCACAATAGATTTGATTATGTAACACTATTGTGACTATGAAGAGGTCACAATAGATTTGGTTATGTAAGACTATTGTGACTATGAAGAGGTCACAATAGATTTGGTTATGTAAACTTTATTGTGAATCTGCTGTGAATATGAAGAGGTTACAGCAGATTTTGTTATTTAAAACTATTGTGAATGTGAAGAGGTCACAATAGAAATGGTTATGTAACACTATTGTGAATGTGAAGAGGTCACAATAGAAATGGTTATGTAAACTTTATTGTGAATCTGCTGTGAATATGAAGAGGTTACAGCAGATTTTGTTATTTAAAACTATTGTGAATGTGAAGAGGTCACAATAGATTTGATTATGTAACACTATTGTGACTATGAAGAGGTCACAATAGATTTGATTATGTAACACTATTGTGACTATGAAGAGGTCACAATAGATTTGATTATGTAACACTATTGTGACTATGAAGAGGTCACAATAGATTTGATTATGTAACACTATTGTGACTATGAAGAGGTCACAATAGATTTGGTTATGTAAACTTTATTGTGAATCTGCTGTGAATATGAAGAGGTTACAGCAGATTTTGTTATTTAAAACTATTGTGAATGTGAAGAGGTCACAATAGAAATGGTTATGTAACACTATTGTGAATGTGAAGAGGTCACAATAGAAATGGTTATGTAAACTTTATTGTGAATCTGCTGTGAATATGAAGAGGTTACAGCAGATTTTGTTATTTAAAACTATTGTGAATGTGAAGAGGTCACAATAGATTTGATTATGTAACACTATTGTGACTATGAAGAGGTCACAATAGATTTAGTTATGTAAACTTTATTGTGAATCTGCTGTGAATATGAAGAGGTTACAGCAGATTTTGTTATTTAAAACTATTGTGAATGTGAAGAGGTCACAATAGATTTGATTATGTAACACTATTGTGACTATGAAGAGGTCACAATAGATTTGGTTATGTAAGACTATTGTGAATGTGAAGAGGTCACAATAGATTTGGTTATGTAAAACTATTGTGAATATTAAGAGGTCACAAGAGATTTGGTTATGTAAGACTATTGTGAATGTGAAGAGGTCACAATAGATTTGGTTATGTAAAACTATTGTGAATATTAAGAGGTCACAAGAGATTTGGTTATGTAAGACTATTGTGAATGTGAAGAGGTCACAATAGATTTGGTTAGTAAGACTATTGTAAATTATTGATAAAATTGATGACTTGATATTTTAAAAGAGTACCGAGAGTTTTTTACGCCGGCTTTTTCTCTCGGCCTACACCCTGTGTCTTCTTTGCCGATGAGTAGGGATGTCTACCGAGACAAATTCATATATTCCTTAATAAATGAACATAAATAATTAGTAACGTCACAATGGATTAAATTTAACTCTCTGTAGTTATAGATGTAATTCAAAAGTTAAAGTTAAAATTTCGTTTCTAATTTGAGTTGTATGTTACAAAGCATTCTTTTTTTTGCGAGACGCAAACATTGTCAGGAAAGGCCGACTGTTAGCTTCTAATATTAATTTAATTAAATTCTAAACATTTTTATAAAACATATTCTTAAGAATCTTGCTACAAGTGCGCATGTGCAATAGTTACTCATTTGATTCGACCATTTTCGCGAAGTGGGATGGTCGCGTCGGAGGAGGGAGTTGTGATGATAAAAGAGGTTGTGACACATGCGCACGGGCCTTTTCTTCGTACAAGTTTGAAGTTATACAGTTCACGTAAAATCAGTGAAGTAAATTATAGTGAATTAGGTCATCATTGAAGTGTTTAATTTCCTACCCTAAGAACTAAATCAACTACCGCTAACACTTGTTAATATTTCAGTTTTCTATAAATTAAATTTTAATTTCAAAAATTCTTAAAAGGCCGGCAACACACTCGCGAACATTGAGTTCTATAAAAAATACTTATAAATAATATTCTTGTTTGTATTTAACTTCAACAAAGTCATAAAAATTCTTAATAGGCCGGCAACGCACTCGCAAAGCTGACATTGAGATTGTCCATGGACAATCTGTTCGTTTACCACCTATTCCATAAAAAACAGTAATTGGTAATAATCTTGTTTGTATTTAAATTTTCTTAAAATTTCAATACATAAGTCATAAAAATTCTTAAAAGGCCGGCAACACACTCACGAACCCTTCGACATTAACCGTGTACGTTAACGGGGGTATCAGTTAACATCAGAAAAGGCTCCTGCCCGTTAAAACCTGTTCTACCCCTGTTCTATAAGAAATACTAATAAATAATATTCTTGTTTGTATTTAACTTCAAATAAATCATACAAATTCTTAATAGGCCGGCAACGCACTCGCGAACTTGACATTGAGATTGTCCACGGAAAATCCGTTCGTTAACCACCTGTTCCATGAAAAACAGTAATAATCTTGTCAATATTTCAGTTTTCTATAAATTACAATTTTTAATTTCAAAAATTCTTAAAAGGCCTGCAACACACTCGCGAACATTGAGAGTGTGCATTAACGGCGGTATCAGTTAAAAAAACAAAAAAAACAGTAATTGGTATCTTGTTTGTATTTAAATTTTCTTAAAATTTCAATACATAAGTCATAAAAATTCTTAAAAGGCCGGCAACACACTCGCGAATACTTCGACATTAAGCGTGTACGTTAACGGGGGTATCAGTTAACATCAGAAAAGGCTCCTGCCCGTTAAAACCTGTTCTACCCCTGTTCTATAAGAAATACTAATAAATAATATTCTTGTTTGTATTTAATTTCAAATAAATCATACAAATTCTTAATAGGCCGGCAACGCACTCGCGAACTTGACATTGAGATTGTCCACGGAAAATCCGTTCGTTAACCACCTGTTCCATGAAAAACAGTAATAATCTTGTCAATATTTCAGTTTTCTATAAATTACAATTTTTAATTTCAAAAATTCTTAAAAGGCCTGCAACACACTCGCGAACATTGAGAGTGTGCATTAACGGCGGTATCAGTTAAAAACATATAAGGCTCCTGCCCGTTAACACCTGTTCTATAAGAAATACTAATAAATAATATTCTTATTTGTATTTATTGTAATAAAACAACGTGACTGAGCGAGTACCGGAAAAGAACTGAACTTTATTTTCTAAAGACAAAAGTAAAAATCACATAGACAACATTTGATGACACTTTGGTACAAGAGGTCGCTAGTAGTAGGTACATCTATATTTTGCTATTTATAATACTCCCACTCAAAATATAGATACTATATAAACAAAAGAAACAATTACACTTTAACAATACCTAAAGTATTCAAATGTTTATAATGTTTTACAGCAGCGAGACTTTTTGTAAACAAATCTGCAGGCATATTTGATGTACATAGATAATTAACACTTATAATGTTTTCATTAATTAATTCTCTACAATAATGATATCTGACATCAATATGCTTCGTTTTATTATGGAATACAGGGTTTAACAACAATTTCTGTGCGCTCATACTATCATTATATAAAATGATCTTATACATACTTTTAGTAAGTTCAAATTGTAAATTTCTCAAATAAACTGCCTCTTTGCAGGCTTCTGATATGGATACATATTCAGATTCGGTACTAGAAAGTGTAATACATTTTTGCTTACTACAACTCTACTAGATATAACAGACCCAGACAAAGTATAACAAAATCCTGAATATGATTTCCTATCATTAACATCACTGCACCAGTCTGCATCAACATAACCTTCAATGTTTGCATTTTTGCCCTTACTATATTTTAAACCTAAATCTTTTGTCCCTTTCAAATACCTTAAAATTCTTTTGGCATAAACCCATTGTTGTTCAGTATTACAATTATTGAATTGACTTAAATATGACACTGCATAAGCTATATCGGGTCGTGTGAGCACAACCAAATACATTAGGCTCCCGATAAGCTGCTGATAGGGATTTTGATTACTACAATCATTTTCCTTCTTACATTTTAAGTTGACCTCCATTGGAGTATTCACAGTGTTACAATCAACCATATTGAACTTAGTCAACAATCTATCAATATATTTTTCTTGACTTAAAGTCACAGTACAATTATTATTTTGTTTATCAAATACAACTGACATGCCAAGACATTCCTTTACAATTCCCAAGTCTTTTAATACAAAAATCTTATTCAACATATCCTTAAGATTACTAGTTTCATTTCTATCATTTGAGAATACAAAGAAATCATCGACATATAATGTCACGATGGTTTTACTGCTGCCAGCAAATTTTGTATATAAACATGACTCTATTTGGGACTTAATATAACCATTAGCTAACATGCAACCATCCACTTTCTTATGCCATGCACGAGATGCCTGTTTGAGACCATATATAGCTTTGGTCAATTTTAAAACTTTATTATTTGGACAGACATAACCTAAAGGCTTTTGCATATATATTGTCTCAGACAGATCTCCATTTAAGAAAGCAGTTTTCACATCAAGATGTGTTACTTCTAGGTTGAACTGCACTGATAATGCGAATAATAACCTAAGTGTTGTATGCCGTACTACTGGAGAAAATGTTTCACTATAGTCCACACCATATTTTTGACTACACCCTTTAGCCACAAGTCTGGCTCGATAGCGGACATTATTTTCACTATGACACTTTTTTTTTAGAACCCACTTGCACTTAACTATATTGCCACTTGCAGGAATATCAACAACTTCCCATGCTTTGTTGTCTTCAAAGCTTTTCAGCTCTTCTTTCACTGCCTGTTCCCATTGCTCCTTCTCTGGTCCCCTTAGTGCTTCTTCTAATGTCAGTTCATCACTAAAATATTCATTACACTGTTCTGTGCACATATATCCAAACCTTTCTGGTTTTTGTCTCACCCGTTGTGACTTTGATGTGGTTTCTGGTTGCTGTTCTTCCTCAGATGTCATGGACTCCTCCTCTGGTACATAGGTTTCATCCATGTCATTCGTTAAAATCAATGAATCCTCTCCATCATGGTCTGACACCTCTCCCACTGAAGATGTATGTGGACTATTTTCTGCTGGTTTGTCTTCTACCACTTCCATTTCAATCATATTTTCTTGATGAGATAACTTTTCATTTATGAAGACAACATCTCGACTGGTTATAATAGCCTTTGTTGAAGGATTGTATAACCTATACCCTTTGACATCCTCAGGGTAACCAACCAGTATGCATTGTTCTGATTTCTTGTCCCACTTACGTCTTCTCTCCTTGGGTATATGTCTCATGACAGTACTACCAAAAATCCTTAAATGACTGAGGTTGGGTTTGCCTCCTGTCCACAACTTGTACGGTGTACAGTGGTTCAATCCACCTTTTACAATTCTATTTTGTAAATAGACTGCTGTGTCTATTGTCTCTGTGTGCTGAAGCCATTAGGCTTCAGCCCAAAATTCCTTGCCTAATCTTGCATCAAATAAAAGGCATCTTGCTTTCTCGATCAGAGTCCTATTCATACATTCACAAAGCCCGTTTTGCTCAGGAGTATAGGGATTGGTTCTTTGATGAATTATACCCAGTTTCTTCAAATAATTATCAAAATCTCTGTTACAGAACTCTGTGCCATTATCACTTTTTATTTTACAAGTATTTTTATTTTATTTGACGTTGAATTCTCAACTCTTGCTTTATATTCTTTAAAATATGGTAAAGTCTCATTTTTACCTTTTAAAAAATAAACATATGTCATGCTGCTGTGATCATCAACAAAAATGAGGAAGTACCTTGATCCTCCTAGCGATACATTCTCCATTGGGCCACATATATCACTGTGTACTATTTCCAATAGCTTAGTACTCCTGTTCCCTTTATTATCGATGGGCAACCGACTTTGCTTTCCTTCACAGCACACTATACAGTTGGACTTGTTGATGTCGGCCTTCTCAGTTAATTTGACCCCCTCCACAGCATCCTGCATTTTATTCATGTTATCACTGTTGACATGTCCCAATCTACAATGCCAAACTTCTGGAGACTCTGCTGTTGCTGCCACCAAACAAGATGAAGTATTTAGTTTATAAACTCCATTTATAAGTGATGCAGTCGCTACTAGAGTGTCCTGTTTATTAAATATCTCGCATCCATCGCTTGTAAAATACACCTTGTTACCCTGCCATATCAGTTGGCTTACTGACAATAAGTTGGTAGATAATTTGGGCACACACAACACTTTTTCAACAGTTATGTTAAAGTCACATCCTTCAGTTGATGTTGTTATGTTTACTTTTCCACAACACAACACTGGGATTTTATTCTGGTTAGCAACCATGATTTCCTTGGTGAACCCAGAGTAACATTCGTCGACCATTCAATCTTTATTGCTTGTCAAATGCGAACTTGACCCAGAGTCGACATACCAGTCACTCTTGTCAAATATTCTGCTAAAAAACACGGCACTGAATGCATTACTTGTTTTTGACGATTTATTTTCAGAATTCTTATAAGATTTATCTTTATAAGTGCATTGATTACGGTAGTGGCCATGTTGTTTACAATTATAACATTTGACGTGTTGTTTTTCTTTGACAGATGTCGACATTCGTTCATTCTCACCATTTTTTTTTTTTTTTTTTTAATAATTTTATGGCCTGGTAACGAGACCTTTAAGCCCATTCTCACCATCTTTCTTGTACATAGACTGTGTACTCTTTACACTCTTTGATTTTTGATTCTTGCGGAAACAAGCAAACGCATTGTTGGCATCACTGTCTTCCGGTTCAATGTCCATCAATTTCCCTTTAATGGCGTCGGTTGTGATTATCATGCCCGAATGCTCGATTGCCATTATCATGGGCATATATTTTTCAGATAATCCAGCCAACATGATAGATCCGATCCACTCATCACTTATGCCAAAACCCGTACCTTGTAATTTCTGACCAGCTTCAACAATTTGTGTTACATATGACGTCATCGAAGTGCAATTTTCTAATCGAATAGAAATTAAATTCCTCAGAAGACTTATTTTTCTTGTAAATCCCGAGTCATCGAATAACATCTTCAATTTATCCCACAATTCTTTCGATGTTGCTACATTCTTTAAATGAACATAAAGAGCCGGGTCAATTGTTAGAATCAACTTCGCTTTTGTTCTCGCATCGTCTGCAGCTGCTGGAGCAACGTTGGGCTCAGGTTTGATACACCCAACCATTCCCTCTAAGACAAGGAAAATTTCTGCTGCGAAACACCATTCACTGTAATTTTCACGCCCTTGCAGTTTCGGCACACTAATGTGATAGTTCGAACTGGACGCCATTACTGATGCCTGACGCGACACAATAAATCTGCACAACTCAACACACTTAGTCCTATTCTGCCACGAATTATTATTATCGATAATGTCCTGATAATCAATAATTATACTGTCGCGAGAACTAAGTACTTTTTATGAGCCAGGAGCGGCCTGGGCCCATAACCTGTAATAAAACAACGTGACTGAGCGAGTACCGGAAAAGAACTGAACTTTATTTTCTAAATACAAAAGTAAAGAATCTCATAGACAACATTTGATGACACTCTGGTACAAGATGTCGCTAGTAGTAGGTACATCTATATTTTGCTATTTATAATATTTATCTTCAAATAAGTCATACAAATTCTTAATAGGCCCGCAACGCACTCGCGAACTTGACATTAAGATTGTCCACGGACAATCTGTTCGTTTACCACCTGTTCCAAGAAAAACAGTAATAAGTAATAATCTTTTTAATATTTCAGTTTACTATAAATTACAATTTTTAAGTTTAAAAATTCTTAAAAGGCCTGCAACACACTCGCGAACATTGCGAGTGTGCAGTAACGGCGGTATCAGTTAAGAACTGTTGTAATTCTTGTTAGGGCACGATAATTATACACACAGTATCCGTAATAAAGAAATATATTTACTGTTTAACTTGGAAGTGATATGTCTGCTTCCTACCACGATACACATTGGAATGAAACAGAAATGACCTGGAGCAGAGTGAGGTAAAGACAATTTGGCGCCTCGACAAGATGGCGGCTCGATCGCTCATTCAAATGACAGGAAAAAGTCAATACAATGATTAATTTTTGCAATATTACTCAAATAAATCAACATGCCCCCTCAAAAATTAATTCTTGTACAAATCAAATGCCTAAACAGAACTATATAACTTCCAAGCGAGTCTGGGAAAATACAAAAATAATGATCCAACATTTGTTGCTCGGATAAGGGAAAACCCAGAAAAACCTTATCAGATCATTTCATCATCTTAAATTCGATACATTATATACATTACATATAATTATCAGAACACAATGAATATAACAGAATAATTAAATTAATAACAAATAATAGCCAACTCATTAAATATTATAATTGTAAACCCATGTTTCTCCTCATTTCATGAAACGTAACCGCTGGTAATGGTTTTGTTAACGCATCTGCAGGTTGTTGACCTGTGGGAATGAATTTTAGCTTTATTACATTTTTCTCTATTTGTTCCCTAGAAAAATGATATTTAATATCTATATGTTTTGTCCGCTTATGATTAGTCGGATTATTTGCTATGCTTATACAGCTGTTATTGTCTTCATATATTACAATAGGAGTGGATATATCAATATGAATACTCCTTACCAAAGATTTAAGCCATAAAGGCTTCATATAAGGCCATATACTCAGCCGCTGTGGAGGAGGCTGCTACTGACTATTGTTTCTTTGTTGTCCAGGTTATTGAACAATGTTCAAACAATTTAAATATATACCCGGTTGTACTCTTTCTATCATTTACATCATTACCTCCCCAATCGGAGTCCACATACCCAGTTAAGATGTTATTATATTCACACCTTTTATAACATAATTTAAAATCAGTTGTGCCTTTTAAATATCTAAGCACTTTTTTGAGGCATTGCCACAATTCTTTATTATTTTAATTTGTGTACCTACTTAATATATTAACGCTAGTGCTTAAGTCAGGTCGAGTACATAACATTATATACATTAGACAACCAATTAAATTGCGACATGGAGCAGTGTAATTTTTTTCTGAGTTTAGTGCTTCATAATTGAGTTTACTATCCATAGGAGTAGTTGAAGGTTTTTGTTGCAATCCTGCATGCAAAATTTATTTAAAACTGTTTTAATATAAGCACTTTGATCTAACATTATCATATCATCGCAACGAGTTATTTTAATTCCAAGAAATAATTTAATTTCATGTAAATCTGTCATTTTAAATTTACTCATTAAATATATTTTAAAACTGTTTATTGTATTTACATTAGCACTCACTATTACCAAATCATCAACATAAAGTACCACATATATATTTTTCTGTATATCTCCTTTATTTAGTATATAAATACATCTATCTACTGATGAATTCTGAAAACCCTCCCGCCTAAGAGACTGTTCAAAAATTTCAAACCAGTATCTAGCGGCTTGCTTTAGCCCATATAATGCTTTATTTAATTTACACACATAACCATTTTTGCAAGACTGGAACTTTTTTCTGGAACTTTCATATATATTTCTTCCTGTAGTACCCCATTTAGAAATGCAGTTTTTACGTCCATGTGATGTACAAGTAAATTATATTGATTAGCAAAAGCAATAATAAATCTAAAACTAGCTATTCTTGCAACAGGTGCAAAAGTCTCATTATAGTCTATGAGATATTCCTGGCTAAAAGCCCTAGCAACGAGTCGAGCTTTATAGCGTAAAGGCTTTCCGAATTCATCATTTTTTATATTAAACATCCATTTGCAATCTATAATATTTTTGTTATCTGGCCGTGGTACTAAAGTCCAATTTTTTATTTAAAAATAGAGAATTTAATTGCACCTTCCCAATGAACTCTATCGTCTCGTGTTTTAATCTCTTGAAACGAATTTGGTATTTTACACAAAATTGAACTAGCACACATAAGGTTATCATCGATTTCTTTATAAGAAAAAGGGGGACGACTTTAAGCCTATCACTCCTACGTGGTTCAATACAACTGGTTGTGTCCTCATTATTTACGACCACTGAAAGATCATCAGAATGTGCATTTGGTTGTTCAAATTCGACGATGTCATGGTTAGTTTTGCGAATTTTCTGAGGAACTTCATAATCATCAGATTTACAGGTATCTGATTTATATCTGTCAGTTTTTTGAGACTTTATTGACTTTGAAATGATGTCAATGTTAACATTATCATGAGAATTTACTATATTCTCTTCAGGTCGCCACGCAGGCCTGGATTGAAGTAATTTGTCTCATCTACTATGACATCTCTGACAGTAATAAATATTTCGCATTTAGGATTCCAAACTTTATAACCGTTTGGTTCGTATCCCACAAGAATACCTTTCCATGACTTAACATCGAATTTTGTCTTATATAACTTATCATGCACATAAACTGTTGAACCAAAAAAATTAAAATATTTTATTTGTGGTTTTTTGTTATGCCACATTTACGAATTCAATCATCATGTAAGTAATTTATATATTATTTAACATTGTACATTATAGTATGAAGTTGTAATAATTTTAAGCAGCATTATTTTCTTTAGGTGACGTAATTGGTGAATAATATCGTAATTGAAAAGGATATTTCTCTTTAAATGTACAAGCTGTGTGTGATGCAGAAATAAAATATATTAATGTTGTTCCCCATGGCCTGGTGCCGCTCATGATGCAACAACTTTTGTAAACTCAGTTCTACAAGTTAATTCAAATTTATTGATAAGAAGGTAGAACTTGATAAATGTGCCAACTAAATTAACAGGTATATTTGTTTATAGCTTAATATCGTACAGGTCTACTGAGAAATCACTGGATGGTTGTTAATAGTGCTTACTCAAATATACCTTATTCATTAACACCATTTCTCTGACTGACCAGAGATATGATGAAGTACACATTAAGAATAGGAATACTATAGAGAGGTAAATATATAGTATAATTTAGAGTATTAATAATTATACTATGTCAAAAAGTTGCAAGATATGTGACCCAAATGAAACATGATGTAAGGTTAAAATATTTGTCTTTTTCGGAAAATTTGGAGTATGGAAATGTCGCTTTAACATTGTATTTATTACTAGCTTAAGTTCAAGCTATTGTTATTGCCACAGCTGTTATGCAAAATATTTGTAAGGATTATAATTTGTAGATATACCGGCAGAAGTTTTAGTTCCAACACTTGATACAGTTTCAAGTCAAGAAGTTAATGAAGGAAATCAAGACGTAACTGAAAGAACAAGCTTTATTTATTATTTTGGAAAATTAATATATTCTTCTTAATTCTAGCAGAAACAAACATGTTGTATTTAAATGTCCTTTTGTACATATAAAATACTAGTACTTATTTTTCTTAGAAGAAAGTTAGTTAAAATTTTAATAAGTTATGTCGTTAATCTACCTATAAAATTAAATTATTATTTATCATAACCATGTAATGT
The DNA here is from genome assembly GCF_905147105.1 of Pieris brassicae. Taxonomy (NCBI): domain Eukaryota; kingdom Metazoa; phylum Arthropoda; class Insecta; order Lepidoptera; family Pieridae; genus Pieris; species Pieris brassicae. The sequence continues at coordinate 30,207 of NW_025576229.1, forward strand.
AATGAAATATTAGGAAAAATAAATAAAACATAACATAATATAAAATTTATTTCATTATACTCTTATATATTACTAATATGTAATCCAATGTTATAAACAAATGTTATAAATGTAAACCAATGAAAATGTTAAAACCATCAACTTCAACTTCAACGAACATTAAAAAAACAGAACTGGTACAATTGGTTCAGGCTTTGTATAGTTATGCGCTTACCTACACATTCTGCGATTCATTTTTTATATTATAGATGACACTGATGACAAAGGCACTCTTCTCGGTTGCTGGAATGAGAGATAAGTTTCATTAGGTTAGAAAATTATGGTTCCCGAAACTAAGAGCCTTCTGAAAAGCGGTCACCACGTTCGAGTAGTCCACAGGAAAACAAATATGATGCCAAACTCATTGCCGTTAATAATTTTTCCTAACGTTTTAAATATGATAGCAAACGATGGAAAGCCATTAAATAAATTGACCAGGAAACCGTGTAAGCCTTCGCCCCATCGCCAAAGTTCTTTAGTAATTTTAGTAAGATGAGGAAATTGAATTGAATCACTATACATTTCTTAACAAAAGTCAACCGATTTAATTTAATTTATAGGTTGGTCTGACGCACGATACCATTGTAAGTCCGGTAAAACTATCGATGGTTAAAATATTTACTCTCTAGACCCTTCGTGTAAAACCAGCCATATTCTGCTGCTGGACAGGCAGAGGTAGGCACGTAAGCCATCTAATTGTGCGAGATTTTGAAAAATTTGTTTATTATTATCATATTAACAGATTTAAGTTCTACATTTTATTATATACCCAAGAATTTACAAGAATTTCATTACTCTTTTCAGTATTTACAATAAATCCTTTAGCTTCAAGAAGTGTTCTAGCGTCCTGAATATTTTGTAAACATTCAGTGTAGCTGGAGGACATAAACTTAATATTTCTTGTGTTAGCTTCTAATATTAATTTAATTATTCTAAATTCTAAACATTTTTATGAAACATATTCTTAAGAATCTTGCTACAAGTGCGCATGTGCAATAGTTACTCATTTGACTCGTTCGGTTGTTTACGAGTTGTTACGAATTGACTCGACCATTTTCCCGAAGTGGGATGGTCGAGTCGGAGGAGGGAGTTGTGATTATAAAAGAGGTTGTGACACATGCGCAGGGGCCACTTTCGCTTCCGACCGCCGACCCGTGCGGATGTCTGCTCCAGTGCTCTCTCCGTGTGAGTCATCAGTGCTGTAGTGCCATCTCGCTCGCTCCGTGTGAGTCATCGCCGCTTGCCAGTGCGCACGCGCTGTCCGACCGCTGCCTTGCTGCCTGCTGCCCTCTCATTGGTCAGTCCGATCGCTGCCTTGCTGCCTGCCGCCCTCTCATTGGTCGCTTCGCTTCAATTTATGAACGCGGGTTTACCTGCGGCCCTCAGATAGCCACCTAACGGTGCCAAACGGTTATCTGTCGGTTAACGCCTTGTGCGGGAGTGTTTTTGTTGTAATTTATAGATTGTTCGAATTTGCTTTGTTCAGTCTCTGAATATAGTTTACTTTTAGGAACATCGCTGACCAAGAAAAAGGTATTTTATAACCTTTTATCCACGATAATAGAGTTGTATCACAAGTAATAAGTGAATAACATTCTTTGATAAACTACCAGTGAGCGCGAGGTGGCGCGCGCGGCGCTGGACTCGACTGCCTATAGTAGGCTGTGAGCAAGCTCCTTCATCCTGGATTCCCCTTTTGCCTATGATTAAATTCTTTTTGACCTTCTTTGTCCTTTTCTGATTTTGATGCGAGCTTGTAGTCAACTAATCGCTTACTGAATAGGTACTTGTATACCTATGTTCCTTGAAGTTGTTCTTTTAGATCTTTTAAGGCTATATAGAATAAAGTTGTGTCGTGTGACTGAGTCTTGGTATTGTGTGTCACATTGGAATCCGTATCCATAAGTAATTTTAATAGGTACATATTTCTTGTTTCCGCAGACAAGAACACTGTGAGTGGCCTCTGCTAAACAAGAAGTAGCTGTAGCATTTGGTTTCATTTGAAACCTGCGTCCTATATTAATCCTGTTTGAGATTGCGGTCTTTTCCTCTGGGTTCAAATTGGGTGCATTGATTAGAATACTTAGATAAAAGTTGTAAAGTGTAAGCTTACTGCAAGATCAAACTGTATGTCTTCACCTGGAGTATTAGACTTTGATGGATCTTCTCCCGATACCTGCAGCAGTTCATTGTCTCATCCAGCGACAAGTGGTCGTTAGGGCGGCGGCCGTGCGTTACCTGTTACGCGACGCTTTTGGTTATGTACGCCTTCGTTCGAGGATACATTACAACTGGATTTACACACGTGTAGTTACAATTTCAATCAAATGAAAACTGAGGGTAGTATTAAAGTCTCAAAGCTCAATGTATAATAAAACTTCACTTACAGGTAAGTCATATTGACGAGTTTGTGTTGTACTTTGCCAAAACATGGTAGGGAAAATACTCAAAATGCGGTATACCATCAAAAGAAGATTCTTCCTTATCCTTGCATAGGTTCCCTCTTCCGTCCGAGAATGGGCCTCTGAAGTAAGTAGATCGGTTAATCTTTCCAATATGGACCGTCGATATTTGAGGTTTTAGAGGGGCGGGGAGGGGGTTGACGGCTACTTCGGAGCTTTTATATATACTCTAGGGGTAGGGCAGACAAGACCATGTGGATAGTGGGGTGCTCTGATTCGGTTTTGGGTACTTTTTTGATATTAAAAAAGTACAGGATAATACAGAATTAGATAATACAGAAAGTTACAAACAATGAAAAAAATATTTTCAGCTATAAATTTCATTTTAAAATCCACAACAGACCTTATGCAATCCAACTTTTTCAAAATTCCAGTAAGCAATTTTTTTTTTTTTTTTACTAATGATTTATTATTTTATAACCTGACCTGAAATAACATAAATCAAAACTTACTTTAACTCATCCGAGTAAGGATTAAGCCTTCTGCCAGATGACCTAGTAAGTCTGGGCATCGCAGCAAATTCCTCGCCAGGACTAGTCAGCCCACTAGGACCAGCAACCGGTTCGTCAAGGATCGGCGCAGAAGAGGAGGCCGTGACAAGCGGCTAATTTGAGTCCAACACTTGCACTTCACTTAACTCTTCAAACAATGGGCTTCGGAGACGCCATGGTAGTCAAACGTTGTAAGTTTATAGGAGTACGTAAAACGATTTCTACTGCAAGGGTGACAAACGATGACTGGACGCCATTAAACAAAATGAATGGCTTAAAAACAAATTTAGTGATCACCAAAAAGTATCGATACCCGAGTAGTATCGATATTTTCAATAACTTTTGTACTATCTACAAAACAAATATGGGCATTTAAACCGATGATCCATATTAGAAAGTTTAATGTCGATACCAGAGTAGTATCGATACTTTGAAAATTTTCGGAACCCTACACTAAGTGATTGACGTTTGACATCAATTATTTGTCAAATATATTTTGTAATTGCGTGTTGTTACTTACCAATTTGTGTGAAAAGTTTTAATAAATGTATCTCATGAACCGTAAGTTTGCGCAACCTAAATCTTTGCAAAACTCTTTCTTTTAGTGAGTACTATCTACAAAAAAATGGGCATTTAAATCGACGGTCCATATTGGAAAGATTATCCAAAACAGCTTCACTATTAACTATGTCTAATGAAAACTTTATTTTTAGTGTTAAAGTTTGGGCTAAATTTTGTTTTCCTAATGGTGATGGGACATCCATTGAATCATTAAAAACAGTGAATGCCCAGCATAGGATACTATGTGAAAATCATTTGAATGAATCTTCATTTACCAGCAGCGATAGGAAAAGACTTAACAAGTTAGATTAAGAGTGAATAGAGGAGGATATAGACCAATTAAAAAACAAACATTGTAGTCCATATAGAGCAAGTTATGACATCCAAGTGAGTATATACATTCATATTCTACCTAAGTCAAATAGACAAATTTTTATAGTCATGCTTTTTTACATAGAGGTAGGTAGGCAGTACATTTCTGACACACATCTAGGTGATATATGGATGATTAAAAGTTTTCTATTTTCTCCATCCACTTATTGGATTTGTTATCTTTTTCGAATTTTTTATTCAATTATTTTTGTATATTTTCCAGGAACCATCAACTAGCAAAGGTATTTTGTAGGACTTGGACGTGAAAAAGTTCAGTGAACTTACACCTCAAAAGCAAACGCTGTCTAAGAGATGCAGAAAAAATCTATCTGAAATAGTGAGGCTCTGAAAAAAGTTTCAAGGTGATAAAAACTCCAAAAGATCTATATTAAGTGTACTAACATCAAACGAACCTAGCAATGAAATATTAAAAAGCACATTAAATAATTCATTTTCTTTACTATTACAAAGCCAACTGAAAAACTTTATAAGAAAATTAACTGGAATGAGATGGACACTGGATGATAAAGTGAACGTCTTGAGCATCTATAAGAAATCAAACTTTTGTTTTATATTATTGATTAGGTTATTTTGAAAGAAAATATTTTTTTAACTGGATTATTATACATAATTATAAGTTTATAATAATACAAATAGTTTTAATCCGGTATAAAAAATTGGTTTCTTTCAATGTGTAAAAGCTATGTTAACCAAAGACAATACTAGGTTATTTTGTCAGCTCTCTCAAGGCATTATTGAACAAAATTCCAATGGTATGTGGAATCAACAGCCCAGTAATACAGACAGTAAAAGAAATCACAAAAGACCAAGATGTCAATGATAATTTATGTAAAATGGCTTTTGATGAAATGTCAATAAGAAAAAATCTGACATATAACGTAAAACTCAATGCTAAGGCCGTACTACTGTGATAGCAAACCATAGTCGAACTTTCATGGTTATCGGTGTTCGAAAATGCTGGAAACAGCCAATAGCATTTTACTTCTCAGGAGATTGTGACACAGCAGACAAGTCAGCAGCTCTTGTCGAGGAGGTAACCACTTCTTTAGAATATTATACAAAATGTGGTTGAATATTAATTTTTACAAATTTACATTGGCTTGTTTGCTTGAGTGCATGTTTAAAGATTTAATTTTTTTTTAAACGGTATTTCCAATTTACACTAGATATACAAATAAACAGAAAACTAAACATAGGTTGGTATAATAATTTAATTAATTGAACAGCGGAAAGATATTAAAACTTTTTTATGACTTATTTATCCATTGAACCATGACCATCCATTGACTTATTTATCCGCTAGTGGCCTTTGGCAATTATTTCCCTGCATCAAGTAGTTGTTAGTATTGCCTTATTGCCTAATTAAAATAACTAATAATTGATGTACCTCTGCTGTACCATATTTATTTTCTTATTGCCGCTTGACCTGTGATTGGTTAAAATTGTTTTGAGAATAAGATCATAACCTTCCATTGCAGGTACAGTAAAGTGGAGCCACATAGAGGAGTTTTATAATAAAGATCGCGAGAATCCCAACCGTGTTTGCTCCAGCTTTAACCCAGCACCACTTACAACCAGTACAGAATGGCAAACAGAAAATCAAAGAGCGCCTAGCAGATCAAATTTTAAGCCATTCGGTTGCAGTTGGAATATTTGCCAAAGTAAGTTTCAAAATTTTATTGAAAAGTACTTCCGTCCGCGATGGCCTCCTAAACTACTTAACCGATTTTAAATTAAATTGGCACACCGTGAGCGGTCTGGTCCAACTCAAGAGATAGGGTAGCTTAGATCTTTAATTATAGTCGCAATTTTATTTTATTGCAAATTATTTGTCTATAATTAATTGACAGTCACAATTATTCGACTGAATTGAGTAAGTGATCAATAGATGGCACTGCTATGGTAAACCGACAAACGTGTCATATAAGCTACAATTCAATATCATGATTACCACGTGTTATTGAGGCTAAAGTATGAACTTTTTTAATTTTTGGTGTTAGCCAACCACGTGTTACTTAGACCGAAGTGTAAATCAAATTCAAATCTAAAACCACATTCTATGGCAGCTAGTAATTATATAATTTATTTTACCTTCAGATGAATGATGACAAGACGCCCCTGGAACAACTGTCGCTGGACAAGCTTTTCGACTGAACGGAGATTCGACCGACAGGAAAGAGGTATAAACACTTATTATAATAATACTTGACATCTGTAATTGTGGATGTGATCCAAACCCCACGTCGGTCCAATTAAAAACTAGCTTAGGCAATTAGTAGCAGCGTTTTTAATACGCTGAAATTATTATTCTTCGAAGACACTAAACCTAGCTGCGCAACTGAATATCCCTGTAACAGCCAGGTGGAACCTCCAACCTCCCAGGGAAATTAAGTGGCATCGCCGACTCAGCTACGCCTACGTCTGGCTATGCTCTCGGGGTGTAACTCCCATGATTTAGTTAATCGTTATGAAACGAATAACTGTATGTAGAAGAGAGTGCCTACGTCTGGCTATGTATGCTCTCGGAGTGTAACTCCCATGATTTAGTTAATCGTTATGAAACGAATAACTGTATGTTGAAGAGAGTGCCTGCGTCTGGCTATGCTCTCGGAGTGTAACTACCATGATTTAATTAATCGTTATGAAACGAATAACTGTATGTTGAAGAGAGTGCCTGCGTCTGGCTATGCTCTCGGAGTGTAACTCCCATGATTTAGTTAATCGTTATGAAACGAATAACTGTATGTAGAAGAGAGTGCCTGCGTCTGGCTATGCTCTCGGAGTGTAACTCCCATGATTTAGTTAATCGTTATGAAACGAATAACTGTATGTTGAAGAGAGTGCCTGCGTCTGGCTATGCTCTCGGAGTGTAACTCCCATGATTTAGTTAATCGTTATGAAACGAATAACTGTATGTAGAAGAGAGTGCCTGCGTCTGGCTATGCTCTCGGAGTGTAACTCCCATGATTTAGTTAATCGTTATGAAACGAATAACTGTATGTTGAAGAGAGTGCCTGCGTCTGGCTATGCTCTCGGAGTGTAACTCCCATGATTTAGTTAATCGTTATGAAACGAATAACTGTATGTAGAAGAGAGTGCCTGCGTCTGGCTATGCTCTCGGAGTGTAACTCCCATGATTTAGTTAATCGTTATGAAACGAATAACTGTATGTAGAAGAGAGTGCCTGCGTCTGGCTATGCTCTCGGAGTGTAACTCCCATGATTTAGTTAATCGTTATGAAACGAATAACTGTATGTAGAAGAGAGTGCCTGCGTCTGGCTATGCTCTCGGAGTGTAACTCCCATGATTTAGTTAATCGTTATGAAACGAATAACTGTATGTTGAAGAGAGTGCCTGCGTCTGGCTATGCTCTCGGAGTGTAACTCCCATGATTTAGTTAATCGTTATGAAACGAATAACTGTATGTAGAAGAGAGTGCCTGCGTCTGGCTATGCTCTCGGAGTGTAACTCCCATGATTTAGTTAATCGTTATGAAACGAATAACTGTATGTTGAAGAGAGTGCCTGCGTCTGGCTATGCTCTCGGAGTGTAACTCCCATGATTTAGTTAATCGTTATGAAACGAATAACTGTATGTAGAAAAGAGTGCCTGCGTCTGGCTATGCTCTCGGAGTGTAACTCCCATGATTTAGTTAATCGTTATGAAACGAATAACTGTATGTTGAAGAGAGTGCCTGCGTCTGGCTATGCTCTCGGAGTGTAACTCCCATGATTTAGTTAATCGTTATGAAACGAATAACTGTATGTAGAAGAGAGTGCCTGCGTCTGGCTATGCTCTCGGAGTGTAACTCCCATGATTTAGTTAATCGTTATGAAACGAATAACTGTATGTTGAAGAGAGTGCCTGCGTCTGGCTATGCTCTCGGAGTGTAACTCCCATGATTTAGTTAATCGTTATGAAACGAATAACTGTATGTTGAAGAGAGTGCCTGCGTCTGGCTATGCTCTCGGAGTGTAACTCCCATGATTTAGTTAATCGTTATGAAACGAATAACTGTATGTAGAAAAGAGTGCCTGCGTCTGGCTATGCTCTCGGAGTGTAACTCCCATGATTTAGTTAATCGTTATGAAACGAATAACTGTATGTTGAAGAGAGTGCCTGCGTCTGGCTATGCTCTCGGAGTGTAACTCCCATGATTTAGTTAATCGTTATGAAACGAATAACTGTATGTTGAAGAGAGTGCCTGCGTCTGGCTATGCTCTCGGAGTGTAACTCCCATGATTTAGTTAATCGTTATGAAACGAATAACTGTATGTTGAAGAGAGTGCCTGCGTCTGGCTATGCTCTCGGAGTGTAACTCCCATGATTTAGTTAATCGTTATGAAACGAATAACTGTATGTTGAAGAGAGTGCCTGCGTCTGGCTATGCTCTCGGAATGTAACTCCCATGATTTAGTTAATCGTTATGAAACGAATAACTGTATGTAGAAGAGAGTGCCTGCGTCTGGCTATGCTCTCGGAGTGTAACTCCCATGATTTAGTTAATCGTTATGAAACGAATAACTGTATGTTGAAGAGAGTGCCTGCGTCTGGCTATGCTCTCGGAGTGTAACTCCCATGATTTAGTTAATCGTTATGAAACGAATAACTGTATGTTGAAGAGAGTGCCTGCGTCTGGCTATGCTCTCGGAGTGTAACTCCCATGATTTAGTTAATCGTTATGAAACGAATAACTGTATGTTGAAGAGAGTGCCTGCGTCTGGCTATGCTCTCGGAGTGTAACTCCCATGATTTAGTTAATCGTTATGAAACGAATAACTGTATGTTGAAGAGAGTGCCTGCGTCTGGCTATGCTCTCGGAGTGTAACTCCCATGATTTAGTTAATCGTTATGAAACGAATAACTGTATGTAGAAGAGAGTGCCTACGTCTGGCTATGTATGCTCTCGGAGTGTAACTCCCATGATTTAGTTAATCGTTATGAAACGAATAACTGTATGTTGAAGAGAGTGCCTGCGTCTGGCTATGCTCTCGGAGTGTAACTCCCATGATTTAGTTAATCGTTATGAAACGAATAACTGTATGTTGAAGAGAGTGCCTGCGTCTGGCTATGCTCTCGGAGTGTAACTCCCATGATTTAGTTAATCGTTATGAAACGAATAACTGTATGTTGAAGAGAGTGCCTGCGTCTGGCTATGCTCTCGGAGTGTAACTCCCATGATTTAGTTAATCGTTATGAAACGAATAACTGTATGTTGAAGAGAGTGCCTGCGTCTGGCTATGCTCTCGGAGTGTAACTCCCATGATTTAGTTAATCGTTATGAAACGAATAACTGTATGTTGAAGAGAGTGCCTACGTCTGGCTATGTATGCTCTCGGAGTGTAACTCCCATGATTTAGTTAATCGTTATGAAACGAATAACTGTATGTTGAAGAGAGTGCCTACGTCTGGCTATGTATGCTCTCGGAGTGTAACTCCCATGATTTAGTTAATCGTTATGAAACGAATAACTGTATGTAGAAGAGAGTGCCTACGTCTGGCTATGTATGCTCTCGGAGTGTAACTCCCATGATTTAGTTAATCGTTATGAAACGAATAACTGTATGTTGAAGAGAGTGCCTGCGTCTGGCTATGCTCTCGGAGTGTAACTCCCATGATTTAGTTAATCGTTATGAAGCGAATAACTGTATGTTGAAGAGAGTGCCTGCGTCTGGCTATGCTCTCGGAGTGTAACTCCCATGATTTAGTTAATCGTTATGAAACGAATAACTGTATGTTGAAGAGAGTGCCTGCGTCTGGCTATGCTCTCGGAGTGTAACTCCCATGATTTAGTTAATCGTTATGAAACGAATAACTGTATGTTGAAGAGAGTGCCTGCGTCTGGCTATGCTCTCGGAGTGTAACTCCCATGATTTAGTTAATCGTTATGAAACGAATAACTGTATGTAGAAGAGAGTGCCTACGTCTGGCTATGTATGCTCTCGGAGTGTAACTCCCATGATTTAGTTAATCGTTATGAAACGAATAACTGTATGTTGAAGAGAGTGCCTGCGTCTGGCTATGCTCTCGGAGTGTAACTCCCATGATTTAGTTAATCGTTATGAAACGAATAACTGTATGTAGAAGAGAGTGCCTACGTCTGGCTATGTATGCTCTCGGAGTGTAACTCCCATGATTTAGTTAATCGTTATGAAACGAATAACTGTATGTTGAAGAGAGTGCCTGCGTCTGGCTATGCTCTCGGAGTGTAACTCCCATGATTTAGTTAATCGTTATGAAACGAATAACTGTATGTTGAAGAGAGTGCCTGCGTCTGGCTATGCTCTCGGAGTGTAACTCCCATGATTTAGTTAATCGTTATGAAACGAATAACTGTATGTTGAAGAGAGTGCCTGCGTCTGGCTATGCTCTCGGAGTGTAACTCCCATGATTTAGTTAATCGTTATGAAACGAATAACTGTATGTTGAAGAGAGTGCCTGCGTCTGGCTATGCTCTCGGAGTGTAACTACCATGATTTAATTAATCGTTATGAAACGAATAACTGTATGTTGAAGAGAGTGCCTGCGTCTGGCTATGCTCTCGGAGTGTAACTCCCATGATTAAGTTAATCGTTATGAAACGAATAACTGTATGTTGAAGAGAGTGCCTACGTCTGGCTATGTATGCTCTCGGAGTGTAACTCCCATGATTTAGTTAATCGTTATGAAACGAATAACTGTATGTAGAAGAGAGTGCCTACGTCTGGCTATGTATGCTCTCGGAGTGTAACTCCCATGATTTAGTTAATCGTTATGAAACGAATAACTGTATGTAGAAGAGAGTGCCTACGTCTGGCTATGTATGCTCTCGGAGTGTAACTCCCATGATTTAGTTAATCGTTATGAAACGAATAACTGTATGTTGAAGAGAGTGCCTGCGTCTGGCTATGCTCTCGGAGTGTAACTCCCATGATTTAGTTAATCGTTATGAAACGAATAACTGTATGTTGAAGAGAGTGCCTGCGTCTGGCTATGCTCTCGGAGTGTAACTACCATGATTTAGTTAATCGTTATGAAACGAATAACTGTATGTTGAAGAGAGTGCCTGCGTCTGGCTATGCTCTCGGAGTGTAACTCCCATGATTAAGTTAATCGTTATGAAACGAATAACTGTATGTAGAAGAGAGTGCCTACGTCTGGCTATGTATGCTCTCGGAGTGTAACTCCCATGATTTAGTTAATCGTTATGAAACGAATAACTGTATGTTGAAGAGAGTGCCTACGTCTGGCTATGTATGCTCTCGGAGTGTAACTCCCATGATTTAGTTAATCGTTATGAAACGAATAACTGTATGTAGAAGAGAGTGCCTACGTCTGGCTATGTATGCTCTCGGAGTGTAACTCCCATGATTTAGTTAATCGTTATGAAACGAATAACTGTATGTTGAAGAGAGTGCCTGCGTCTGGCTATGTTCTCGGAGTGTAACTCCCATGATTAAGTTAATCGTTATGAAACGAATAACTGTATGTAGAAGAGAGTGCCTACGTCTGGCTATGTATGCTCTCGGAGTGTAACTCCCATGATTTAGTTAATCGTTATGAAACGAATAACTGTATGTTGAAGAGAGTGCCTACGTCTGGCTATGTATGCTCTCGGAGTGTAACTACCATGATTTAGTTAATCGTTATGAAACGAATAACTGTATGTTGAAGAGAGTGCCTGCGTCTGGCTATGCTCTCGGAGTGTAACTCCCATGATTTAGTTAATCGTTATGAAACGAATAACTGTATGTTGAAGAGAGTGCCTGCGTCTGGCTATGCTCTCGGAGTGTAACTCCCATGATTTAGTTAATCGTTATGAAGCGAATAACTGTATGTTGAAGAGAGTGCCTGCGTCTGGCTATGCTCTCGGAGTGTAACTCCCATGATTTAGTTAATCGTTATGAAACGAATAACTGTATGTTGAAGAGAGTGCCTGCGTCTGGCTATGCTCTCGGACTGTAACTCCCATGATTTAGTTAATCGTTATGAAACGAATAACTGTATGTTGAAGAGAGTGCCTGCGTCTGGCTATGCTCTCGGAGTGTAACTCCCATGATTTAGTTAATCGTTATGAAACGAATAACTGTATGTAGAAGAGAGTGCCTACGTCTGGCTATGTATGCTCTCGGAGTGTAACTCCCATGATTTAGTTAATCGTTATGAAACGAATAACTGTATGTTGAAGAGAGTGCCTGCGTCTGGCTATGCTCTCGGAGTGTAACTCCCATGATTTAGTTAATCGTTATGAAACGAATAACTGTATGTTGAAGAGAGTGCCTGCGTCTGGCTATGCTCTCGGAGTGTAACTCCCATGATTTAGTTAATCGTTATGAAACGAATAACTGTATGTTGAAGAGAGTGCCTGCGTCTGGCTATGCTCTCGGAGTGTAACTACCATGATTTAGTTAATCGTTATGAAACGAATAACTGTATGTTGAAGAGAGTGCCTGCGTCTGGCTATGCTCTCGGAGTGTAACTCCCATGATTTAGTTAATCGTTATGAAACGAATAACTGTATGTTGAAGAGAGTGCCTGCGTCTGGCTATGCTCTCGGAGTGTAACTCCCATGATTTAGTTAATCGTTATGAAGCGAATAACTGTATGTTGAAGAGAGTGCCTGCGTCTGGCTATGCTCTCGGAGTGTAACTCCCATGATTTAGTTAATCGTTATGAAACGAATAACTGTATGTTGAAGAGAGTGCCTGCGTCTGGCTATGCTCTCGGACTGTAACTCCCATGATTTAGTTAATCGTTATGAAACGAATAACTGTATGTTGAAGAGAGTGCCTGCGTCTGGCTATGCTCTCGGAGTGTAACTCCCATGATTTAGTTAATCGTTATGAAACGAATAACTGTATGTAGAAGAGAGTGCCTACGTCTGGCTATGTATGCTCTCGGAGTGTAACTCCCATGATTTAGTTAATCGTTATGAAACGAATAACTGTATGTTGAAGAGAGTGCCTGCGTCTGGCTATGCTCTCGGAGTGTAACTCCCATGATTTAGTTAATCGTTATGAAACGAATAACTGTATGTTGAAGAGAGTGCCTGCGTCTGGCTATGCTCTCGGAGTGTAACTCCCATGATTTAGTTAATCGTTATGAAACGAATAACTGTATGTTGAAGAGAGTGCCTGCGTCTGGCTATGCTCTCGGAGTGTAACTACCATGATTTAGTTAATCGTTATGAAACGAATAACTGTATGTTGAAGAGAGTGCCTGCGTCTGGCTATGCTCTCGGAGTGTAACTCCCATGATTTAGTTAATCGTTATGAAACGAATAACTGTATGTAGAAGAGAGTGCCTACGTCTGGCTATGTATGCTCTCGGAGTGTAACTCCCATGATTTAGTTAATCGTTATGAAACGAATAACTGTATGTTGAAGAGAGTGCCTGCGTCTGGCTATGCTCTCGGAGTGTAACTCCCATGATTTAGTTAATCGTTATGAAACGAATAACTGTATGTTGAAGAGAGTGCCTGCGTCTGGCTATGCTCTCGGAGTGTAACTCCCATGATTTAGTTAATCGTTATGAAACGAATAACTGTATGTTGAAGAGAGTGCCTGCGTCTGGCTATGCTCTCGGAGTGTAACTCCCATGATTTAGTTAATCGTTATGAAACGAATAACTGTATGTTGAAGAGAGTGCCTGCGTCTGGCTATGCTCTCGGAGTGTAACTACCATGATTTAATTAATCGTTATGAAACGAATAACTGTATGTTGAAGAGAGTGCCTGCGTCTGGCTATGCTCTCGGAGTGTAACTCCCATGATTAAGTTAATCGTTATGAAACGAATAACTGTATGTTGAAGAGAGTGCCTACGTCTGGCTATGTATGCTCTCGGAGTGTAACTCCCATGATTTAGTTAATCGTTATGAAACGAATAACTGTATGTAGAAGAGAGTGCCTACGTCTGGCTATGTATGCTCTCGGAGTGTAACTCCCATGATTTAGTTAATCGTTATGAAACGAATAACTGTATGTAGAAGAGAGTGCCTACGTCTGGCTATGTATGCTCTCGGAGTGTAACTCCCATGATTTAGTTAATCGTTATGAAACGAATAACTGTATGTTGAAGAGAGTGCCTGCGTCTGGCTATGCTCTCGGAGTGTAACTCCCATGATTTAGTTAATCGTTATGAAACGAATAACTGTATGTTGAAGAGAGTGCCTGCGTCTGGCTATGCTCTCGGAGTGTAACTACCATGATTTAGTTAATCGTTATGAAACGAATAACTGTATGTTGAAGAGAGTGCCTGCGTCTGGCTATGCTCTCGGAGTGTAACTCCCATGATTAAGTTAATCGTTATGAAACGAATAACTGTATGTAGAAGAGAGTGCCTACGTCTGGCTATGTATGCTCTCGGAGTGTAACTCCCATGATTTAGTTAATCGTTATGAAACGAATAACTGTATGTTGAAGAGAGTGCCTACGTCTGGCTATGTATGCTCTCGGAGTGTAACTCCCATGATTTAGTTAATCGTTATGAAACGAATAACTGTATGTAGAAGAGAGTGCCTACGTCTGGCTATGTATGCTCTCGGAGTGTAACTCCCATGATTTAGTTAATCGTTATGAAACGAATAACTGTATGTTGAAGAGAGTGCCTGCGTCTGGCTATGTTCTCGGAGTGTAACTCCCATGATTAAGTTAATCGTTATGAAACGAATAACTGTATGTAGAAGAGAGTGCCTACGTCTGGCTATGTATGCTCTCGGAGTGTAACTCCCATGATTTAGTTAATCGTTATGAAACGAATAACTGTATGTTGAAGAGAGTGCCTACGTCTGGCTATGTATGCTCTCGGAGTGTAACTACCATGATTTAGTTAATCGTTATGAAACGAATAACTGTATGTTGAAGAGAGTGCCTGCGTCTGGCTATGCTCTCGGAGTGTAACTCCCATGATTTAGTTAATCGTTATGAAACGAATAACTGTATGTTGAAGAGAGTGCCTGAGTCTGGCTATGCTCTCGGAGTGTAACTCCCATGATTTAGTTAATCGTTATGAAGCGAATAACTGTATGTTGAAGAGAGTGCCTGCGTCTGGCTATGCTCTCGGAGTGTAACTCCCATGATTTAGTTAATCGTTATGAAACGAATAACTGTATGTTGAAGAGAGTGCCTGCGTCTGGCTATGCTCTCGGACTGTAACTCCCATGATTTAGTTAATCGTTATGAAACGAATAACTGTATGTTGAAGAGAGTGCCTGCGTCTGGCTATGCTCTCGGAGTGTAACTCCCATGATTTAGTTAATCGTTATGAAACGAATAACTGTATGTAGAAGAGAGTGCCTACGTCTGGCTATGTATGCTCTCGGAGTGTAACTCCCATGATTTAGTTAATCGTTATGAAACGAATAACTGTATGTTGAAGAGAGTGCCTGCGTCTGGCTATGCTCTCGGAGTGTAACTCCCATGATTTAGTTAATCGTTATGAAACGAATAACTGTATGTTGAAGAGAGTGCCTGCGTCTGGCTATGCTCTCGGAGTGTAACTCCCATGATTTAGTTAATCGTTATGAAACGAATAACTGTATGTTGAAGAGAGTGCCTGCGTCTGGCTATGCTCTCGGAGTGTAACTACCATGATTTAGTTAATCGTTATGAAACGAATAACTGTATGTTGAAGAGAGTGCCTGCGTCTGGCTATGCTCTCGGAGTGTAACTCCCATGATTTAGTTAATCGTTATGAAACGAATAACTGTATGTTGAAGAGAGTGCCTGCGTCTGGCTATGCTCTCGGAGTGTAACTCCCATGATTTAGTTAATCGTTATGAAGCGAATAACTGTATGTTGAAGAGAGTGCCTGCGTCTGGCTATGCTCTCGGAGTGTAACTCCCATGATTTAGTTAATCGTTATGAAACGAATAACTGTATGTTGAAGAGAGTGCCTGCGTCTGGCTATGCTCTCGGACTGTAACTCCCATGATTTAGTTAATCGTTATGAAACGAATAACTGTATGTTGAAGAGAGTGCCTGCGTCTGGCTATGCTCTCGGAGTGTAACTCCCATGATTTAGTTAATCGTTATGAAACGAATAACTGTATGTAGAAGAGAGTGCCTACGTCTGGCTATGTATGCTCTCGGAGTGTAACTCCCATGATTTAGTTAATCGTTATGAAACGAATAACTGTATGTTGAAGAGAGTGCCTGCGTCTGGCTATGCTCTCGGAGTGTAACTCCCATGATTTAGTTAATCGTTATGAAACGAATAACTGTATGTTGAAGAGAGTGCCTGCGTCTGGCTATGCTCTCGGAGTGTAACTCCCATGATTTAGTTAATCGTTATGAAACGAATAACTGTATGTTGAAGAGAGTGCCTGCGTCTGGCTATGCTCTCGGAGTGTAACTACCATGATTTAGTTAATCGTTATGAAACGAATAACTGTATGTTGAAGAGAGTGCCTGCGTCTGGCTATGCTCTCGGAGTGTAACTCCCATGATTTAGTTAATCGTTATGAAACGAATAACTGTATGTTGAAGAGAGTGCCTGCGACTGGCTATGCTCTCGGAGTGTAACTCCCATGATTTAGTTAATCGTTATGAAACGAATAACTGTATGTTGAAGAGAGTGCCTGCGTCTGGCTATGCTCTCGGAGTGTAACTCCCATGATTTAGTTAATCGTTATGAAACGAATAACTGTATGTTGAAGAGAGTGCCTGCGTCTGGCTATGCTCTCGGAGTGTAACTCCCATGATTTAGTTAATCGTTATGAAACGAATAACTGTATGTTGAAGAGAGTGCCTGCGTCTGGCTATGCTCTCGGAGTGTAACTCCCATGATTTAGTTAATCGTTATGAAACGAATAACTGTATGTTGAAGAGAGTGCCTGCGTCTGGCTATGCTCTCGGAGTGTAACTCCCATGATTTAGTTAATCGTTATGAAACGAATAACTGTATGTAGAAGAGAGTGCCTACGTCTGGCTATGTATGCTCTCGGAGTGTAATTCCCATGATTTAGTTAATCGTTATGAAACGAATAACTGTATGTTGAAGAGAGTGCCTGCGTCTGGATATGCTCTCGGAGTGTAACTCCCATGATTTAGTTAATCGTTATGAAACGTCTAACTGTATGTAGAAGAGAGTGCCTACGTCTGGCTATGTATGCTCTCGGAGTGTAACTCCCATGATTTAGTTAATCGTTATGAAACGAATAACTGTATGTTGAAGAGAGTGCCTGCGTCTGGCTATGCTCTCGGAGTGTAACTCCCATGATTTAGTTAATCGTTATGAAACGAATAACTGTATGTTGAAGAGAGTGCCTGCGTCTGGCTATGCTCTCGGAGTGTAACTCCCATGATTTAGTTAATCGTTATGAAACGAATAACTGTATGTTGAAGAGAGTGCCTGCGTCTGGCTATGCTCTCGGAGTGTAACTCCCATGATTTAGTTAATCGTTATGAAACGAATAACTGTATGTTGAAGAGAGTGCCTGCGTCTGGCTATGCTCTCGGAGTGTAACTCCCATGATTTAGTTAATCGTTATGAAACGAATAACTGTATGTAGAAGAGAGTGCCTACGTCTGGCTATGTATGCTCTCGGAGTGTAATTCCCATGATTTAGTTAATCGTTATGAAACGAATAACTGTATGTTGAAGAGAGTGCCTGCGTCTGGCTATGCTCTCGGAGTGTAACTCCCATGATTTAGTTAATCGTTATGAAACGAATAACTGTATGTTGAAGAGAGTGCCTGCGTCTGGCTATGCTCTCGGAGTGTAACTCCCATGATTTAGTTAATCGTTATGAAACGAATAACTGTATGTAGAAGAGAGTGCCTGCGTCTGGCTATGCTCTCGGAGTGTAACTCCCATGATTTAGTTAATCGTTATGAAACGAATAACTGTATGTTGAAGAGAGTGCCTGCGTCTGGCTATGCTCTCGGAGTGTAACTCCCATGATTTAGTTAATCGTTATGAAACGAATAACTGTATGTTGAAGAGAGTGCCTGCGTCTGGCTATGCTCTCGGAGTGTAACTCCCATGATTTAGTTAATCGTTATGAAACGAATAACTGTATGTTGAAGAGAGTGCCTGCGTCTGGCTATGCTCTCGGAGTGTAACTCCCATGATTTAGTTAATCGTTATGAAACGAATAACTGTATGTTGAAGAGAGTGCCTGCGTCTGGCTATGCTCTCGGAGTGTAACTCCCATGATTTAGTTAATCGTTATGAAACGAATAACTGTATGTTGAAGAGAGTGCCTACGTCTGGCTATGTATGCTCTCGGAGTGTAACTCCCATGATTTAGTTAATCGTTATGAAACGAATAACTGTATGTTGAAGAGAGTGCCTACGTCTGGCTATGTATGCTCTCGGAGTGTAACTCCCATGATTTAGTTAATCGTTATGAAACGAATAACTGTATGTTGAAGAGAGTGCCTGCGTCTGGCTATGCTCTCGGAGTGTAACTCCCATGATTTAGTTAATCGTTATGAAACGAATAACTGTATGTTGAAGAGAGTGCCTGCGTCTGGCTATGCTCTCGGAGTGTAACTACCATGATTTAGTTAATCGTTATGAAACGAATAACTGTATGTTGAAGAGAGTGCCTGCGTCTGGCTATGCTCTCGGAGTGTAACTCCCATGATTAAGTTAATCGTTATGAAACGAATAACTGTATGTTGAAGAGAGTGCCTGCGTCTGGCTATGCTCTCGGAGTGTAACTCCCATGATTTAGTTAATCGTTATGAAACGAATAACTGTATGTAGAAGAGAGTGCCTGCGTCTGGCTATGCTCTCGGAGTGTAACTCCCATGATTTAGTTAATCGTTATGAAACGAATAACTGTATGTTGAAGAGAGTGCCTGCGTCTGGCTATGCTCTCGGAGTGTAACTCCCATGATTTAGTTAATCGTTATGAAACGAATAACTGTATGTTGAAGAGAGTGCCTGCGTCTGGCTATGCTCTCGGAGTGTAACTCCCATGATTTAGTTAATCGTTATGAAACGAATAACTGTATGTTGAAGAGAGTGCCTGCGTCTGGCTATGCTCTCGGAGTGTAACTCCCATGATTTAGTTAATCGTTATGAAACGAATAACTGTATGTTGAAGAGAGTGCCTACGTCTGGCTATGTATGCTCTCGGAGTGTAACTCCCATGATTTAGTTAATCGTTATGAAACGAATAACTGTATGTTGAAGAGAGTGCCTACGTCTGGCTATGTATGCTCTCGGAGTGTAACTCCCATGATTTAGTTAATCGTTATGAAACGAATAACTGTATGTAGAAGAGAGTGCCTACGTCTGGCTATGTATGCTCTCGGAGTGTAACTCCCATGATTTAGTTAATCGTTATGAAACGAATAACTGTATGTTGAAGAGAGTGCCTGCGTCTGGCTATGCTCTCGGAGTGTAACTACCATGATTTAGTTAATCGTTATGAAGCGAATAACTGTATGTTGAAGAGAGTGCCTGCGTCTGGCTATGCTCTCGGAGTGTAACTCCCATGATTTAGTTAATCGTTATGAAACGAATAACTGTATGTTGAAGAGAGTGCCTGCGTCTGGCTATGCTCTCGGACTGTAACTCCCATGATTTAGTTAATCGTTATGAAACGAATAACTGTATGTTGAAGAGAGTGCCTGCGTCTGGCTATGCTCTCGGAGTGTAACTCCCATGATTTAGTTAATCGTTATGAAACGAATAACTGTATGTAGAAGAGAGTGCCTACGTCTGGCTATGTATGCTCTCGGAGTGTAACTCCCATGATTTAGTTAATCGTTATGAAACGAATAACTGTATGTTGAAGAGAGTGCCTGCGTCTGGCTATGCTCTCGGAGTGTAACTCCCATGATTTAGTTAATCGTTATGAAACGAATAACTGTATGTAGAAGAGAGTGCCTACGTCTGGCTATGTATGCTCTCGGAGTGTAACTCCCATGATTTAGTTAATCGTTATGAAACGAATAACTGTATGTTGAAGAGAGTGCCTGCGTCTGGCTATGCTCTCGGAGTGTAACTCCCATGATTTAGTTAATCGTTATGAAACGAATAACTGTATGTTGAAGAGAGTGCCTGCGTCTGGCTATGCTCTCGGAGTGTAACTCCCATGATTTAGTTAATCGTTATGAAACGAATAACTGTATGTTGAAGAGAGTGCCTGCGTCTGGCTATGCTCTCGGAGTGTAACTCCCATGATTTAGTTAATCGTTATGAAACGAATAACTGTATGTTGAAGAGAGTGCCTGCGTCTGGCTATGCTCTCGGAGTGTAACTACCATGATTTAGTTAATCGTTATGAAACGAATAACTGTATGTTGAAGAGAGTGCCTGCGTCTGGCTATGCTCTCGGAGTGTAACTCCCATGATTAAGTTAATCGTTATGAAACGAATAACTGTATGTTGAAGAGAGTGCCTACGTCTGGCTATGTATGCTCTCGGAGTGTAACTCCCATGATTTAGTTAATCGTTATGAAACGAATAACTGTATGTAGAAGAGAGTGCCTACGTCTGGCTATGTATGCTCTCGGAGTGTAACTCCCATGATTTAGTTAATCGTTATGAAACGAATAACTGTATGTAGAAGAGAGTGCCTACGTCTGGCTATGTATGCTCTCGGAGTGTAACTCCCATGATTTAGTTAATCGTTATGAAACGAATAACTGTATGTTGAAGAGAGTGCCTGCGTCTGGCTATGCTCTCGGAGTGTAACTCCCATGATTTAGTTAATCGTTATGAAACGAATAACTGTATGTTGAAGAGAGTGCCTGCGTCTGGCTATGCTCTCGGAGTGTAACTACCATGATTTAGTTAATCGTTATGAAACGAATAACTGTATGTTGAAGAGAGTGCCTGCGTCTGGCTATGCTCTCGGAGTGTAACTCCCATGATTAAGTTAATCGTTATGAAACGAATAACTGTATGTAGAAGAGAGTGCCTACGTCTGGCTATGTATGCTCTCGGAGTGTAACTCCCATGATTTAGTTAATCGTTATGAAACGAATAACTGTATGTTGAAGAGAGTGCCTACGTCTGGCTATGTATGCTCTCGGAGTGTAACTCCCATGATTTAGTTAATCGTTATGAAACGAATAACTGTATGTAGAAGAGAGTGCCTACGTCTGGCTATGTATGCTCTCGGAGTGTAACTCCCATGATTTAGTTAATCGTTATGAAACGAATAACTGTATGTTGAAGAGAGTGCCTGCGTCTGGCTATGTTCTCGGAGTGTAACTCCCATGATTAAGTTAATCGTTATGAAACGAATAACTGTATGTAGAAGAGAGTGCCTACGTCTGGCTATGTATGCTCTCGGAGTGTAACTCCCATGATTTAGTTAATCGTTATGAAACGAATAACTGTATGTTGAAGAGAGTGCCTACGTCTGGCTATGTATGCTCTCGGAGTGTAACTACCATGATTTAGTTAATCGTTATGAAACGAATAACTGTATGTTGAAGAGAGTGCCTGCGTCTGGCTATGCTCTCGGAGTGTAACTCCCATGATTTAGTTAATCGTTATGAAACGAATAACTGTATGTTGAAGAGAGTGCCTGCGTCTGGCTATGCTCTCGGAGTGTAACTCCCATGATTTAGTTAATCGTTATGAAACGAATAACTGTATGTTGAAGAGAGTGCCTGCGTCTGGCTATGCTCTCGGAGTGTAACTCCCATGATTTAGTTAATCGTTATGAAACGAATAACTGTATGTTGAAGAGAGTGCCTACGTCTGGCTATGTATGCTCTCGGAGTGTAACTCCCATGATTTAGTTAATCGTTATGAAACGAATAACTGTATGTTGAAGAGAGTGCCTACGTCTGGCTATGTATGCTCTTGGAGTGTAACTCCCATGATTTAGTTAATCGTTATGAAACGAATAACTGTATGTTGAAGAGAGTGCCTACGTCTGGCTATGTATGCTCTTGGAGTGTAACTCCCATGATTTAGTTAATCGTTATGAAACGAATAACTGTATGTTGAAGAGAGTGCCTGCGTCTGGCTATGCTCTCGGAGTGTAACTCCCATGATTTAGTTAATCGTTATGAAACGAATAACTGTATGTTGAAGAGAGTGCCTGCGTCTGGCTATGCTCTCGGAGTGTAACTCCCATTATTTAGTTAATCGTTATGAAACGAATAACTGTATGTTGAAGAGAGTGCCTGCGTCTGGCTATGCTCTCGGAGTGTAACGCCCATGATTTAGTTAATCGTTATGAAACGAATAACTGTATGTAGAAGAGAGTGCCTACGTCTGGCTATGTATGCTCTCGGAGTGTAACTCCCATGATTTAGTTAATCGTTATGAAACGAATAACTTCATGTAGAAGAGAGTGCCTGCGTCTGGCTATGCTCTCGGAGTGTAACTCCCATGATTTAGTTAATCGTTATGAAACGAATAACTGTATGTAGAAGAGAGTGCCTGCGTCTGGCTATGCTCTCGGAGTGTAACTCCCATGATTTAGTTAATCGTTATGAAACGAATAACTGTATGTTGAAGAGAGTGCCTGCGTCTGGCTATGCTCTCGGAGTGTAACTCCCATGATTTAGTTAATCGTTATGAAACGAATAACTGTATGTTGAAGAGAGTGCCTGCGTCTGGCTATGCTCTCGGAGTGTAACTCCCATGATTTAGTTAATCGTTATGAAACGAATAACTGTATGTTGAAGAGAGTGCCTGCGTCTGGCTATGCTCTCGGAGTGTAACTCCCATGATTTAGTTAATCGTTATGAAACGAATAACTGTATGTTGAAGAGAGTGCCTGCGTCTGGCTATGCTCTCGGAGTGTAACTCCCATGATTTAGTTAATCGTTATGAAACGAATAACTGTATGTAGAAGAGAGTGCCTGCGTCTGGCTATGCTCTCGGAGTGTAACTCCCATGATTTAGTTAATCGTTATGAAACGAATAACTGTATGTTGAAGAGAGTGCCTGCGTCTGGCTATGCTCTCGGAGTGTAACTCCCATGATTTAGTTAATCGTTATGAAACGAATAACTGTATGTTGAAGAGAGTGCCTGCGTCTGGCTATGCTCTCGGAGTGTAACTCCCATGATTTAGTTAATCGTTATGAAACGAATAACTGTATGTTGAAGAGAGTGCCTGCGTCTGGCTATGCTCTCGGAGTGTAACTCCCATGATTTAGTTAATCGTTATGAAACGAATAACTGTATGTTGAAGAGAGTGCCTGCGTCTGGCTATGCTCTCGGAGTGTAACTCCCATGATTTAGTTAATCGTTATGAAACGAATAACTGTATGTTGAAGAGAGTGCCTGCGTCTGGCTATGCTCTCGGAGTGTAACTCCCATGATTTAGTTAATCGTTATGAAACGAATAACTGTATGTAGAAGAGAGTGCCTACGTCTGGCTATGTATGCTCTCGGAGTGTAACTCCCATGATTTAGTTAATCGTTATGAAACGAATAACTGTATGTTGAAGAGAGTGCCTGCGTCTGGCTATGCTCTCGGAGTGTAACTCCCATGATTTAGTTAATCGTTATGAAACGAATAACTGTATGTAGAAGAGAGTGCCTACGTCTGGCTATGTATGCTCTCGGAGTGTAACTCCCATGATTTAGTTAATCGTTATGAAACGAATAACTGTATGTTGAAGAGAGTGCCTGCGTCTGGCTATGCTCTCGGAGTGTAACTCCCATGATTTAGTTAATCGTTATGAAACGAATAACTGTATGTTGAAGAGAGTGCCTGCGTCTGGCTATGCTCTCGGAGTGTAACTCCCATGATTTAGTTAATCGTTATGAAACGAATAACTGTATGTTGAAGAGAGTGCCTGCGTCTGGCTATGCTCTCGGAGTGTAACTCCCATGATTTAGTTAATCGTTATGAAACGAATAACTGTATGTTGAAGAGAGTGCCTGCGTCTGGCTATGCTCTCGGAGTGTAACTCCCATGATTTAGTTAATCGTTATGAAACGAATAACTGTATGTTGAAGAGAGTGCCTGCGTCTGGCTATGCTCTCGGAGTGTAACTCCCATGATTTAGTTAATCGTTATGAAACGAATAACTGTATGTAGAAGAGAGTGCCTACGTCTGGCTATGTATGCTCTCGGAGTGTAACTCCCATGATTTAGTTAATCGTTATGAAACGAATAACTGTATGTTGAAGAGAGTGCCTGCGTCTGGCTATGCTCTCGGAGTGTAACTCCCATGATTTAGTTAATCGTTATGAAACGAATAACTGTATGTTGAAGAGAGTGCCTGCGTCTGGCTATGCTCTCGGAGTGTAACTCCCATGATTTAGTTAATCGTTATGAAACGAATAACTGTATGTAGAAGAGAGTGCCTGCGTCTGGCTATACTCTCGGAGTGTAACTCCCATGATTTAGTTAATCGTTATGAAACGAATAACTGTATGTTGAAGAGAGTGCCTGCGTCTGGCTATGCTCTCGGAGTGTAACTCCCATGATTTAGTTAATCGTTATGAAACGAATAACTGTATGTAGAAGAGAGTGCCTACGTCTGGCTATGTATGCTCTCGGAGTGTAACTCCCATGATTTAGTTAATCGTTATGAAACGAATAACTGTATGTTGAAGAGAGTGCCTGCGTCTGGCTATGCTCTCGGAGTGTAACTCCCATGATTTAGTTAATCGTTATGAAACGAATAACTGTATGTAGAAGAGAGTGCCTGCGTCTGGCTATGCTCTCGGAGTGTAACTCCCATGATTTAGTTAATCGTTATGAAACGAATAACTGTATGTTGAAGAGAGTGCCTGCGTCTGGCTATGCTCTCGGAGTGTAACTCCCATGATTTAGTTAATCGTTATGAAACGAATAACTGTATGTTGAAGAGAGTGCCTGCGTCTGGCTATGCTCTCGGAGTGTAACTCCCATGATTTAGTTAATCGTTATGAAACGAATAACTGTATGTTGAAGAGAGTGCCTGCGTCTGGCTATGCTCTCGGAGTGTAACTCCCATGATTTAGTTAATCGTTATGAAACGAATAACTGTATGTAGAAGAGAGTGCCTACGTCTGGCTATGTATGCTCTCGGAGTGTAACTCCCATGATTTAGTTAATCGTTATGAAACGAATAACTGTATGTTGAAGAGAGTGCCTGCGTCTGGCTATGCTCTCGGAGTGTAACTCCCATGATTTAGTTAATCGTTATGAAACGATTAACTGTATGTAGAAGAGAGTGCCTACGTCTGGCTATGTATGCTCTCGGAGTGTAACTCCCATGATTTAGTTAATCGTTATGAAACGAATAACTGTATGTTGAAGAGAGTGCCTGCGTCTGGCTATGCTCTCGGAGTGTAACTCCCATGATTTAGTTAATCGTTATGAAACGAATAACTGTATGTTGAAGAGAGTGCCGCGTCTGGCTATGCTCTCGGAGTGTAACTCCCATGATTTAGTTAATCGTTATGAAACGAATAACTGTATGTAGAAGAGAGTGCCTACGTCTGGCTATGTATGCTCTCGGAGTGTAACTCCCATGATTTAGTTAATCGTTATGAAACGAATAACTGTATGTTGAAGAGAGTGCCTGCGTCTGGCTATGCTCTCGGAGTGTAACTCCCATGATTTAGTTAATCGTTATGAAACGAATAACTGTATGTTGAAGAGAGTGCCTGCGTCTGGCTATGCTCTCGGAGTGTAACTCCCATGATTTAGTTAATCGTTATGAAACGAATAACTGTATGTTGAAGAGAGTGCCTGCGTCTGGCTATGCTCTCGGAGTGTAACTCCCATGATTTAGTTAATCGTTATGAAACGAATAACTGTATGTTGAAGAGAGTGCCTACGTCTGGCTATGTATGCTCTCGGAGTGTAACTCCCATGATTTAGTTAATCGTTATGAAACGAATAACTGTATGTTGAAGAGAGTGCCTGCGTCTGGCTATGCTCTCGGAGTGTAACTCCCATGATTTAGTTAATCGTTATGAAACGAATAACTGTATGTTGAAGAGAGTGCCTGCGTCTGGCTATGCTCTCGGAGTGTAACTCCCATGATTTAGTTAATCGTTATGAAACGAATAACTGTATGTAGAAGAGAGTGCCTACGTCTGGCTATGTATGCTCTCGGAGTGTAACTCCCATGATTTAGTTAATCGTTATGAAACGAATAACTGTATGTTGAAGAGAGTGCCTGCGTCTGGCTATGCTCTCGGAGTGTAACTCCCATGATTTAGTTAATCGTTATGAAACGAATAACTGTATGTTGAAGAGAGTGCCTGCGTCTGGCTATGCTCTTGGAGTGTAACTCCCATGATTTAGTTAATCGTTATGAAACGAATAACTGTATGTAGAAGAGAGTGCCTACGTCTGGCTATGTATGCTCTCGGAGTGTAACTCCCATGATTTAGTTAATCGTTATGAAACGAATAACTGTATGTTGAAGAGAGTGCCTGCGTCTGGCTATGCTCTCGGAGTGTAACTCCCATGATTTAGTTAATCGTTATGAAACGAATAACTGTATGTTGAAGAGAGTGCCGCGTCTGGCTATGCTCTCGGAGTGTAACTCCCATGATTTAGTTAATCGTTATGAAACGAATAACTGTATGTAGAAGAGAGTGCCTACGTCTGGCTATGTATGCTCTCGGAGTGTAACTCCCATGATTTAGTTAATCGTTATGAAACGAATAACTGTATGTTGAAGAGAGTGCCTGCGTCTGGCTATGCTCTCGGAGTGTAACTCCCATGATTTAGTTAATCGTTATGAAACGAATAACTGTATGTTGAAGAGAGTGCCTGCGTCTGGCTATGCTCTCGGAGTGTAACTCCCATGATTTAGTTAATCGTTATGAAACGAATAACTGTATGTTGAAGAGAGTGCCTGCGTCTGGCTATGCTCTCGGAGTGTAACTCCCATGATTTAGTTAATCGTTATGAAACGAATAACTGTATGTTGAAGAGAGTGCCTACGTCTGGCTATGTATGCTCTCGGAGTGTAACTCCCATGATTTAGTTAATCGTTATGAAACGAATAACTGTATGTTGAAGAGAGTGCCTGCGTCTGGCTATGCTCTCGGAGTGTAACTCCCATGATTTAGTTAATCGTTATGAAACGAATAACTGTATGTTGAAGAGAGTGCCTGCGTCTGGCTATGCTCTCGGAGTGTAACTCCCATGATTTAGTTAATCGTTATGAAACGAATAACTGTATGTAGAAGAGAGTGCCTACGTCTGGCTATGTATGCTCTCGGAGTGTAACTCCCATGATTTAGTTAATCGTTATGAAACGAATAACTGTATGTTGAAGAGAGTGCCTGCGTCTGGCTATGCTCTCGGAGTGTAACTCCCATGATTTAGTTAATCGTTATGAAACGAATAACTGTATGTTGAAGAGAGTGCCTGCGTCTGGCTATGCT
Organism: Pieris brassicae; assembly: GCF_905147105.1. Taxonomy (NCBI): domain Eukaryota; kingdom Metazoa; phylum Arthropoda; class Insecta; order Lepidoptera; family Pieridae; genus Pieris; species Pieris brassicae. The sequence continues at coordinate 57,405 of NW_025576229.1, forward strand.
CTTGGAGTGTAACTCCCATGATTTAGTTAATCGTTATGAAACGAATAACTGTATGTTGAAGAGAGTGCCTGCGTCTGGCTATGCTCTCGGAGTGTAACTCCCATGATTTAGTTAATCGTTATGAAACGAATAACTGTATGTTGAAGAGAGTGCCTGCGTCTGGCTATGCTCTCGGAGTGTAACTCCCATGATTTAGTTAATCGTTATGAAACGAATAACTGTATGTAGAAGAGAGTGCCTACGTCTGGCTATGTATGCTCTCGGAGTGTAACTCCCATGATTTAGTTAATCGTTATGAAACGAATAACTGTATGTTGAAGAGAGTGCCTGCGTCTGGCTATGCTCTCGGAGTGTAACTCCCATGATTTAGTTAATCGTTATGAAACGAATAACTGTATGTAGAAGAGAGTGCCTGCGTCTGGCTATGCTCTCGGAGTGTAACTCCCATGATTTAGTTAATCGTTATGAAACGAATAACTGTATGTTGAAGAGAGTGCCTGCGTCTGGCTATGCTCTCGGAGTGTAACTCCCATGATTTAGTTAATCGTTATGAAACGAATAACTGTATGTTGAAGAGAGTGCCTGCGTCTGGCTATGCTCTCGGAGTGTAACTCCCATGATTTAGTTAATCGTTATGAAACGAATAACTGTATGTTGAAGAGAGTGCCTGCGTCTGGCTATGCTCTCGGAGTGTAACTCCCATGATTTAGTTAATCGTTATGAAACGAATAACTGTATGTAGAAGAGAGTGCCTACGTCTGGCTATGTATGCTCTCGGAGTGTAACTCCCATGATTTAGTTAATCGTTATGAAACGAATAACTGTATGTTGAAGAGAGTGCCTGCGTCTGGCTATGCTCTCGGAGTGTAACTCCCATGATTTAGTTAATCGTTATGAAACGATTAACTGTATGTAGAAGAGAGTGCCTACGTCTGGCTATGTATGCTCTCGGAGTGTAACTCCCATGATTTAGTTAATCGTTATGAAACGAATAACTGTATGTTGAAGAGAGTGCCTGCGTCTGGCTATGCTCTCGGAGTGTAACTCCCATGATTTAGTTAATCGTTATGAAACGAATAACTGTATGTTGAAGAGAGTGCCTGCGTCTGGCTATGCTCTCGGAGTGTAACTCCCATGATTTAGTTAATCGTTATGAAACGAATAACTGTATGTTGAAGAGAGTGCCTGCGTCTGGCTATGCTCTCGGAGTGTAACTCCCATGATTTAGTTAATCGTTATGAAACGAATAACTGTATGTTGAAGAGAGTGCCTGCGTCTGGCTATGCTCTCGGAGTGTAACTCCCATGATTTAGTTAATCGTTATGAAACGAATAACTGTATGTTGAAGAGAGTGCCTGCGTCTGGCTATGCTCTCGGAGTGTAACTCCCATGATTTAGTTAATCGTTATGAAACGAATAACTGTATGTTGAAGAGAGTGCCTGCGTCTGGCTATGCTCTCGGAGTGTAACTCCCATGATTTAGTTAATCGTTATGAAACGAATAACTGTATGTTGAAGAGAGTGCCTGCGTCTGGCTATGCTCTCGGAGTGTAACTCCCATGATTTAGTTAATCGTTATGAAACGAATAACTGTATGTTGAAGAGAGTGCCTGCGTCTGGCTATGCTCTCGGAGTGTAACTCCCATGATTTAGTTAATCGTTATGAAACGAATAACTGTATGTTGAAGAGAGTGCCTGCGTCTGGCTATGCTCTCGGAGTGTAACTCCCATGATTTAGTTAATCGTTATGAAACGAATAACTGTATGTTGAAGAGAGTGCCTACGTCTGGCTATGTATGCTCTCGGAGTGTAACTCCCATGATTTAGTTAATCGTTATGAAACGAATAACTGTATGTTGAAGAGAGTGCCTGCGTCTGGCTATGCTCTCGGAGTGTAACTCCCATGATTTAGTTAATCGTTATGAAACGAATAACTGTATGTAGAAGAGAGTGCCTACGTCTGGCTATGTATGCTCTCGGAGTGTAACTCCCATGATTTAGTTAATCGTTATGAAACGAATAACTGTATGTTGAAGAGAGTGCCTGCGTCTGGCTATGCTCTCGGAGTGTAACTCCCATGATTTAGTTAATCGTTATGAAACGAATAACTGTATGTAGAAGAGAGTGCCTGCGTCTGGCTATGCTCTCGGAGTGTAACTCCCATGATTTAGTTAATCGTTATGAAACGAATAACTGTATGTTGAAGAGAGTGCCTGCGTCTGGCTATGCTCTCGGAGTGTAACTCCCATGATTTAGTTAATCGTTATGAAACGAATAACTGTATGTTGAAGAGAGTGCCTGCGTCTGGCTATGCTCTCGGAGTGTAACTCCCATGATTTAGTTAATCGTTATGAAACGAATAACTGTATGTTGAAGAGAGTGCCTGCGTCTGGCTATGCTCTCGGAGTGTAACTCCCATGATTTAGTTAATCGTTATGAAACGAATAACTGTATGTAGAAGAGAGTGCCTACGTCTGGCTATGTATGCTCTCGGAGTGTAACTCCCATGATTTAGTTAATCGTTATGAAACGAATAACTGTATGTTGAAGAGAGTGCCTGCGTCTGGCTATGCTCTCGGAGTGTAACTCCCATGATTTAGTTAATCGTTATGAAACGATTAACTGTATGTAGAAGAGAGTGCCTACGTCTGGCTATGCTCTCGGAGTGTAACTCCCATGATTTAGTTAATCGTTATGAAACGAATAACTGTATGTTGAAGAGAGTGCCTGCGTCTGGCTATGCTCTCGGAGTGTAACTCCCATGATTTAGTTAATCGTTATGAAACGAATAACTGTATGTTGAAGAGAGTGCCTGCGTCTGGCTATGCTCTCGGAGTGTAACTCCCATGATTTAGTTAATCGTTATGAAACGAATAACTGTATGTTGAAGAGAGTGCCTACGTCTGGCTATGTATGCTCTCGGAGTGTAACTCCCATGATTTAGTTAATCGTTATGAAACGAATAACTGTATGTTGAAGAGAGTGCCTACGTCTGGCTATGTATGCTCTTGGAGTGTAACTCCCATGATTTAGTTAATCGTTATGAAACGAATAACTGTATGTTGAAGAGAGTGCCTGCGTCTGGCTATGCTCTCGGAGTGTAACTCCCATGATTTAGTTAATCGTTATGAAACGAATAACTGTATGTTGAAGAGAGTGCCTGCGTCTGGCTATGCTCTCGGAGTGTAACTCCCATGATTTAGTTAATCGTTATGAAACGAATAACTGTATGTAGAAGAGAGTGCCTACGTCTGGCTATGTATGCTCTCGGAGTGTAACTCCCATGATTTAGTTAATCGTTATGAAACGAATAACTGTATGTTGAAGAGAGTGCCTGCGTCTGGCTATGCTCTCGGAGTGTAACTCCCATGATTTAGTTAATCGTTATGAAACGAATAACTGTATGTTGAAGAGAGTGCCTGCGTCTGGCTATGCTCTCGGAGTGTAACTCCCATGATTTAGTTAATCGTTATGAAACGAATAACTGTATGTTGAAGAGAGTGCCTGCGTCTGGCTATGCTCTCGGAGTGTAACTCCCATGATTTAGTTAATCGTTATGAAACGAATAACTGTATGTAGAAGAGAGTGCCTACGTCTGGCTATGTATGCTCTCGGAGTGTAACTCCCATGATTTAGTTAATCGTTATGAAACGAATAACTGTATGTTGAAGAGAGTGCCTGCGTCTGGCTATGCTCTCGGAGTGTAACTCCCATGATTTAGTTAATCGTTATGAAACGAATAACTGTATGTAGAAGAGAGTGCCTGCGTCTGGCTATGCTCTCGGAGTGTAACTCCCATGATTTAGTTAATCGTTATGAAACGAATAACTGTATGTTGAAGAGAGTGCCTGCGTCTGGCTATGCTCTCGGAGTGTAACTCCCATGATTTAGTTAATCGTTATGAAACGAATAACTGTATGTTGAAGAGAGTGCCTGCGTCTGGCTATGCTCTCGGAGTGTAACTCCCATGATTTAGTTAATCGTTATGAAACGAATAACTGTATGTTGAAGAGAGTGCCTGCGTCTGGCTATGCTCTCGGAGTGTAACTCCCATGATTTAGTTAATCGTTATGAAACGAATAACTGTATGTAGAAGAGAGTGCCTACGTCTGGCTATGTATGCTCTCGGAGTGTAACTCCCATGATTTAGTTAATCGTTATGAAACGAATAACTGTATGTTGAAGAGAGTGCCTGCGTCTGGCTATGCTCTCGGAGTGTAACTCCCATGATTTAGTTAATCGTTATGAAACGATTAACTGTATGTAGAAGAGAGTGCCTACGTCTGGCTATGTATGCTCTCGGAGTGTAACTCCCATGATTTAGTTAATCGTTATGAAACGAATAACTGTATGTTGAAGAGAGTGCCTGCGTCTGGCTATGCTCTCGGAGTGTAACTCCCATGATTTAGTTAATCGTTATGAAACGAATAACTGTATGTTGAAGAGAGTGCCTGCGTCTGGCTATGCTCTCGGAGTGTAACTCCCATGATTTAGTTAATCGTTATGAAACGAATAACTGTATGTTGAAGAGAGTGCCTGCGTCTGGCTATGCTCTCGGAGTGTAACTCCCATGATTTAGTTAATCGTTATGAAACGAATAACTGTATGTAGAAGAGAGTGCCTGCGTCTGGCTATACTCTCGGAGTGTAACTCCCATGATTTAGTTAATCGTTATGAAACGAATAACTGTATGTTGAAGAGAGTGCCTGCGTCTGGCTATGCTCTCGGAGTGTAACTCCCATGATTTAGTTAATCGTTATGAAACGATTAACTGTATGTAGAAGAGAGTGCCTACGTCTGGCTATGTATGCTCTCGGAGTGTAACTCCCATGATTTAGTTAATCGTTATGAAACGAATAACTGTATGTTGAAGAGAGTGCCTGCGTCTGGCTATGCTCTCGGAGTGTAACTCCCATGATTTAGTTAATCGTTATGAAACGAATAACTGTATGTTGAAGAGAGTGCCTACGTCTGGCTATGTATGCTCTCGGAGTGTAACTCCCATGATTTAGTTAATCGTTATGAAACGAATAACTGTATGTTGAAGAGAGTGCCTACGTCTGGCTATGTATGCTCTTGGAGTGTAACTCCCATGATTTAGTTAATCGTTATGAAACGAATAACTGTATGTTGAAGAGAGTGCCTGCGTCTGGCTATGCTCTCGGAGTGTAACTCCCATGATTTAGTTAATCGTTATGAAACGAATAACTGTATGTTGAAGAGAGTGCCTGCGTCTGGCTATGCTCTCGGAGTGTAACTCCCATGATTTAGTTAATCGTTATGAAACGAATAACTGTATGTAGAAGAGAGTGCCTACGTCTGGCTATGTATGCTCTCGGAGTGTAACTCCCATGATTTAGTTAATCGTTATGAAACGAATAACTGTATGTTGAAGAGAGTGCCTGCGTCTGGCTATGCTCTCGGAGTGTAACTCCCATGATTTAGTTAATCGTTATGAAACGAATAACTGTATGTTGAAGAGAGTGCCTGCGTCTGGCTATGCTCTCGGAGTGTAACTCCCATGATTTAGTTAATCGTTATGAAACGAATAACTGTATGTTGAAGAGAGTGCCTGCGTCTGGCTATGCTCTCGGAGTGTAACTCCCATGATTTAGTTAATCGTTATGAAACGAATAACTGTATGTAGAAGAGAGTGCCTACGTCTGGCTATGTATGCTCTCGGAGTGTAACTCCCATGATTTAGTTAATCGTTATGAAACGAATAACTGTATGTTGAAGAGAGTGCCTGCGTCTGGCTATGCTCTCGGAGTGTAACTCCCATGATTTAGTTAATCGTTATGAAACGAATAACTGTATGTAGAAGAGAGTGCCTACGTCTGGCTATGTATGCTCTCGGAGTGTAACTCCCATGATTTAGTTAATCGTTATGAAACGAATAACTGTATGTTGAAGAGAGTGCCTGCGTCTGGCTATGCTCTCGGAGTGTAACTCCCATGATTTAGTTAATCGTTATGAAACGAATAACTGTATGTTGAAGAGAGTGCCTGCGTCTGGCTATGCTCTCGGAGTGTAACTCCCATGATTTAGTTAATCGTTATGAAACGAATAACTGTATGTAGAAGAGAGTGCCTGCGTCTGGCTATGCTCTCGGAGTGTAACTCCCATGATTTAGTTAATCGTTATGAAACGAATAACTGTATGTTGAAGAGAGTGCCTGCGTCTGGCTATGCTCTCGGAGTGTAACTCCCATGATTTAGTTAATCGTTATGAAACGAATAACTGTATGTTGAAGAGAGTGCCTGCGTCTGGCTATGCTCTCGGAGTGTAACTCCCATGATTTAGTTAATCGTTATGAAACGAATAACTGTATGTAGAAGAGAGTGCCTACGTCTGGCTATGTATGCTCTCGGAGTGTAACTCCCATGATTTAGTTAATCGTTATGAAACGAATAACTGTATGTAGAAGAGAGTGCCTGCGTCTGGCTATGCTCTCGGAGTGTAACTCCCATGATTTAGTTAATCGTTATGAAACGAATAACTGTATGTTGAAGAGAGTGCCTGCGTCTGGCTATGCTCTCGGAGTGTAACTCCCATGATTTAGTTAATCGTTATGAAACGAATAACTGTATGTTGAAGAGAGTGCCTGCGTCTGGCTATGCTCTCGGAGTGTAACTCCCATGATTTAGTTAATCGTTATGAAACGAATAACTGTATGTAGAAGAGAGTGCCTACGTCTGGCTATGTATGCTCTCGGAGTGTAACTCCCATGATTTAGTTAATCGTTATAAAACGAATAACTGTATGTTGAAGAGAGTGCCTGCGTCTGGCTATGCTCTCGGAGTGTAACTCCCATGATTTAGTTAATCGTTATGAAACGAATAACTGTATGTAGAAGAGAGTGCCTACGTCTGGCTATGTATGCTCTCGGAGTGTAACTCCCATGATTTAGTTAATCGTTATGAAACGAATAACTGTATGTAGAAGAGAGTGCCTACGTCTGGCTATGTATGCTCTCGGAGTGTAACTCCCATGATTTAGTTAATCGTTATGAAACGAATAACTGTATGTTGAAGAGAGTGCCTACGTCTGGCTATGTATGCTCTTGGAGTGTAACTCCCATGATTTAGTTAATCGTTATGAAACGAATAACTGTATGTTGAAGAGAGTGCCTGCGTCTGGCTATGCTCTCGGAGTGTAACTCCCATGATTTAGTTAATCGTTATGAAACGAATAACTGTATGTTGAAGAGAGTGCCTGCGTCTGGCTATGCTCTCGGAGTGTAACTCCCATGATTTAGTTAATCGTTATGAAACGAATAACTGTATGTAGAAGAGAGTGCCTACGTCTGGCTATGTATGCTCTCGGAGTGTAACTCCCATGATTTAGTTAATCGTTATGAAACGAATAACTGTATGTTGAAGAGAGTGCCTGCGTCTGGCTATGCTCTCGGAGTGTAACTCCCATGATTTAGTTAATCGTTATGAAACGAATAACTGTATGTTGAAGAGAGTGCCTGCGTCTGGCTATGCTCTCGGAGTGTAACTCCCATGATTTAGTTAATCGTTATGAAACGAATAACTGTATGTTGAAGAGAGTGCCTGCGTCTGGCTATGCTCTCGGAGTGTAACTCCCATGATTTAGTTAATCGTTATGAAACGAATAACTGTATGTAGAAGAGAGTGCCTACGTCTGGCTATGTATGCTCTCGGAGTGTAACTCCCATGATTTAGTTAATCGTTATGAAACGAATAACTGTATGTTGAAGAGAGTGCCTGCGTCTGGCTATGCTCTCGGAGTGTAACTCCCATGATTTAGTTAATCGTTATGAAACGAATAACTGTATGTAGAAGAGAGTGCCTGCGTCTGGCTATGCTCTCGGAGTGTAACTCCCATGATTTAGTTAATCGTTATGAAACGAATAACTGTATGTTGAAGAGAGTGCCTGCGTCTGGCTATGCTCTCGGAGTGTAACTCCCATGATTTAGTTAATCGTTATGAAACGAATAACTGTATGTTGAAGAGAGTGCCTGCGTCTGGCTATGCTCTCGGAGTGTAACTCCCATGATTTAGTTAATCGTTATGAAACGAATAACTGTATGTTGAAGAGAGTGCCTGCGTCTGGCTATGCTCTCGGAGTGTAACTCCCATGATTTAGTTAATCGTTATGAAACGAATAACTGTATGTAGAAGAGAGTGCCTACGTCTGGCTATGTATGCTCTCGGAGTGTAACTCCCATGATTTAGTTAATCGTTATGAAACGAATAACTGTATGTTGAAGAGAGTGCCTGCGTCTGGCTATGCTCTCGGAGTGTAACTCCCATGATTTAGTTAATCGTTATGAAACGATTAACTGTATGTAGAAGAGAGTGCCTACGTCTGGCTATGTATGCTCTCGGAGTGTAACTCCCATGATTTAGTTAATCGTTATGAAACGAATAACTGTATGTTGAAGAGAGTGCCTGCGTCTGGCTATGCTCTCGGAGTGTAACTCCCATGATTTAGTTAATCGTTATGAAACGAATAACTGTA
>NW_025576230.1:0-65413 GCF_905147105.1 Pieris brassicae
AAAAAGGTCAGCCAACCAAACCGAACCAAACTTAACCTGTTCGCCATTCAATTTCCTATCTAATGGTGTAATTTGTTTCGAGTTATCGATGTAAATGTTCCAACACTATAAACGCCCATATCTCAGTCAAATGTTAACCAATCTTCAATATTGATATAGTTTTAGATTCGCCGTTCAATTTTCTATCTAACGGTGTAATTTTGTATGTAACGATGTCTAAAAAAAAAAAAAAAAAAAAAGGTCAGCCAACCAAACCGAACCAAACTTAACCTGTTCGCCATTCAATTTCCTATCTAATGGTGTAATTTGTTTCGAGTTATCGATGTTAATGTTCCAACATTATAAACGCTCATATCTCAGTCAAATGTTAACCAATCGTCGAAATTCATACATTTTTAGAATCGCCTTTCAATTGTCTATCTAACCATGTAATTTTTTTAAAATAAATCGACTAGATTTTGAGTAATCGATGTAAACGTTCCAACATTATAAACGCTCATATCTCAGTCAAATGTTAACCAATCTTAAATATTGATATAGTTTTAGATTCGCCGTTCAATTTTCTATCTAACGGTGTAATTTTGTATGTAACGATGTCTAAAAAAAAAAAAAAAAAAAGGTCAGCCAACCAAACCGAACCAAACTTAACCTGTTCGCCATTCAATTTCCTATCTAATGGTGTAATTTGTTTCGAGTTATCGATGTAAATGTTCCAACATTATAAACGCTCATATCTCAGTCAAATGTTAACCAATCTTAAATATTGATATAGTTTTAGATTCGCCGTTCAATTTTCTATCTAACGGTGTAATTTTTATAAAATAAATTGACTAGTTTTTGAGTAATCGATGTAAACGTTCCAACATTATAAACGCTCATATCTCAGTCAAATGTTAACCAATCTTAAATATTGATATAGTTTTAGATTCGCCGTTCAATTTTCTATCTAACGGTGTAATTTTGTATGTAACGATGTCTAAAAAAAAAAAAAAAAAAAAGGTCAGCCAACCAAACCGAACCAAACTTAACCTGTTCGCCATTCAATTTCCTATCTAATGGTGTAATTTGTTTCGAGTTATCGATGTAAATGTTCCAACACTATAAACGCCCATATCTCAGTCAAATGTTAACCAATCTTCAATATTGATATAGTTTTAGATTCGCCGTTCAATTTTCTATCTAACGGTGTAATTTTGTATGTAACGATGTCTAAAAAAAAAAAAAAAAAAAAGGTCAGCCAACCAAACCGAACCAAACTTAACCTGTTCGCCATTCAATTTCCTATCTAATGGTGTAATTTGTTTCGAGTTATCGATGTTAATGTTCCAACATTATAAACGCTCATATCTCAGTCAAATGTTAACCAATCGTCGAAATTCATACATTTTTAGAATCGCCTTTCAATTGTCTATCTAACCATGTAATTTTTTTAAAATAAATCGACTAGATTTTGAGTAATCGATGTAAACGTTCCAACATTATAAACGCTCATATCTCAGTCAAATGTTAACCAATCTTAAATATTGATATAGTTTTAGATTCGCCGTTCAATTTTCTATCTAACGGTGTAATTTTGTATGTAACGATGTCTAAAAAAAAAAAAAAAAAAAGGTCAGCCAACCAAACCGAACCAAACTTAACCTGTTCGCCATTCAATTTCCTATCTAATGGTGTAATTTGTTTCGAGTTATCGATGTAAATGTTCCAACATTATAAACGCTCATATCTCAGTCAAATGTTAACCAATCTTAAATATTGATATAGTTTTAGATTCGCCGTTCAATTTTCTATCTAACGGTGTAATTTTTATAAAATAAATTGACTAGTTTTTGAGTAATCGATGTAAACGTTCCAACATTATAAACGCTCATATCTCAGTCAAATGTTAACCAATCTTCAATATTGATATAGTTTTAGATTCGCCGTTCAATTTTCTATCTAACGGTGTAATTTTGTATGTAACGATGTCTAAAAAAAAAAAAAAAAAAAAGGTCAGCCAACCAAACCGAACCAAACTTAACCTGTTCGCCATTCAATTTCCTATCTAATGGTGTAATTTGTTTCGAGTTATCGATGTAAATGTTCCAACATTATAAACGCTCATATCTCAGTCAAATGTTAACCAATCTTAAATATTGATATAGTTTTAGATTCGCCGTTCAATTTTCTATCTAACGGTGTAATTTTGTATGTAACGATGTCTAAAAAAAAAAAAAAAAAAGGTCAGCCAACCAAACCGAACCAAACTTAACCTGTTCGCCATTCAATTTCCTATCTAATGGTGTAATTTGTTTCGAGTTATCGATGTAAATGTTCCAACATTATAAACGCTCATATCTCAGTCAAATGTTAACCAATCTTAAATATTGATATAGTTTTAGATTCGCCGTTCAATTTTCTATCTAACGGTGTAATTTTTATAAAATAAATTGACTAGTTTTTGAGTAATCGATGTAAACGTTCCAACATTATAAACGCTCATATCTCAGTCAAATGTTAACCAATCTTCAATATTGATATAGTTTTAGATTCGCCGTTCAATTTTCTATCTAACGGTGTAATTTTGTATGTAACGATGTCTAAAAAAAAAAAAAAAAAAAAGGTCAGCCAACCAAACCGAACCAAACTTAACCTGTTCGCCATTCAATTTCCTATCTAATGGTGTAATTTGTTTCGAGTTATCGATGTAAATGTTCCAACACTATAAACGCCCATATCTCAGTCAAATGTTAACCAATCTTCAATATTGATATAGTTTTAGATTCGCCGTTCAATTTTCTATCTAACGGTGTAATTTTGTATGTAACGATGTCTAAAAAAAAAAAAAAAAAAAAGGTCAGCCAACCAAACCGAACCAAACTTAACCTGTTCGCCATTCAATTTCCTATCTAATGGTGTAATTTGTTTCGAGTTATCGATGTTAATGTTCCAACATTATAAACGCTCATATCTCAGTCAAATGTTAACCAATCGTCGAAATTCATACATTTTTAGAATCGCCTTTCAATTGTCTATCTAACCATGTAATTTTTTTAAAATAAATCGACTAGATTTTGAGTAATCGATGTAAACGTTCCAACATTATAAACGCTCATATCTCAGTCAAATGTTAACCAATCTTCAATATTGATATAGTTTAAGATTTGCCGTTTAATTTTCTATCTAACGATGTAATTTTTTTTAAATAAATTGACTAGTTTTTGAGTAATCGATGTAAACGTTCCAACATTATAAACGCTCATATCTCAGTCAAATGTTAACCAATCTTAAATATTGATATAGTTTTAGATTCGCCGTTCAATTTTCTATCTAACGGTGTAATTTTTATAAAATAAATTGACTAGTTTTTGAGTAATCGATGTAAACGTTCCAACATTATAAACGCTCATATCTCAGTCAAATGTTAACCAATCTTCAATATTGATATAGTTTTAGATTCGCCGTTCAATTTTCTATCTAACGGTGTAATTTTGTATGTAACGATGTCTAAAAAAAAAAAAAAAAAAAAGGTCAGCCAACCAAACCGAACCAAACTTAACCTGTTCGCCATTCAATTTCCTTTCTAATGGTGTAATTTGTTTCGAGTTATCGATGTAAATGTTCCAACACTATAAACGCCCATATCTCAGTCAAATGTTAACCAATCTTCAATATTGATATAGTTTTAGATTCGCCGTTCAATTTTCTATCTAACGGTGTAATTTTGTATGTAACGATGTCTAAAAAAAAAAAAAAAAAAAAGGTCAGCCAACCAAACCGAACCAAACTTAACCTGTTCGCCATTCAATTTCCTATCTAATGGTGTAATTTGTTTCGAGTTATCGATGTTAATGTTCCAACATTATAAACGCTCATATCTCAGTCAAATGTTAACCAATCGTCGAAATTCATACATTTTTAGAATCGCCTTTCAATTGTCTATCTAACCATGTAATTTTTTTAAAATAAATCGACTAGATTTTGAGTAATCGATGTAAACGTTCCAACATTATAAACGCTCATATCTCAGTCAAATGTTAACCAATCTTAAATATTGATATAGTTTTAGATTCGCCGTTCAATTTTCTATCTAACGGTGTAATTTTGTATGTAACGATGTCAAAAAAAAAAAAAAAAAAAAGGTCAGCCAACCAAACCGAACCAAACTTAACCTGTTCGCCATTCAATTTCCTATCTAATGGTGTAATTTGTTTCGAGTTATCGATGTAAATGTTCCAACATTATAAACGCTCATATCTCAGTCAAATGTTAACCAATCTTAAATATTGATATAGTTTTAGATTCGCCGTTCAATTTTCTATCTAACGGTGTAATTTTTATAAAATAAATTGACTAGTTTTTGAGTAATCGATGTAAACGTTCCAACATTATAAACGCTCATATCTCAGTCAAATGTTAACCAATCTTCAATATTGATATAGTTTTAGATTCGCCGTTCAATTTTCTATCTAACGGTGTAATTTTGTATGTTACGATGTCTAAAAAAAAAAAAAAAAAAAAGGTCAGCCAACCAAACCGAACCAAACTTAACCTGTTCGCCATTCAATTTCCTATCTAATGGTGTAATTTGTTTCGAGTTATCGATGTAAATGTTCCAACACTATAAACGCCCATATCTCAGTCAAATGTTAACCAATCTTCAATATTGATATAGTTTTAGATTCGCCGTTCAATTTTCTATCTAACGGTGTAATTTTGTATGTAACGATGTCTAAAAAAAAAAAAAAAAAAAAGGTCAGCCAACCAAACCGAACCAAACTTAACCTGTTCGCCATTCAATTTCCTATCTAATGGTGTAATTTGTTTCGAGTTATCGATGTAAATGTTCCAACATTATAAACGCTCATATCTCAGTCAAATGTTAACCAATCGTCGAAATTCATACATTTTTAGAATCGCCTTTCAATTGTCTATCTAACCATGTAATTTTTTTAAAATAAATCGACTAGATTTTGAGTAATCGATGTAAATGTTCCAACATTATAAACGCTCATATCTCAGTCAAATGTTAACCAATCTTAAATATTGATATAGTTTTAGATTCGCCGTTCAATTTTCTATCTAACGGTGTAATTTTTATAAAATAAATTGACTAGTTTTTGAGTAATCGATGTAAACGTTCCAACATTATAAACGCTCATATCTCAGTCAAATGTTAACCAATCTTCAATATTGATATAGTTTTAGATTCGCCGTTCAATTTTCTATCTAACGGTGTAATTTTGTATGTAACGATGTCTAAAAAAAAAAAAAAAAAAAAGGTCAGCCAACCAAACCGAACCAAACTTAACCTGTTCGCCATTCAATTTCCTATCTAATGGTGTAATTTGTTTCGAGTTATCGATGTAAATGTTCCAACACTATAAACGCCCATATCTCAGTCAAATGTTAACCAATCTTCAATATTGATATAGTTTTAGATTCGCCGTTCAATTTTCTATCTAACGGTGTAATTTTGTATGTAACGATGTCTAAAAAAAAAAAAAAAAAAAAGGTCAGCCAACCAAACCGAACCAAACTTAACCTGTTCGCCATTCAATTTCCTATCTAATGGTGTAATTTGTTTCGAGTTATCGATGTTAATGTTCCAACATTATAAACGCTCATATCTCAGTCAAATGTTAACCAATCGTCGAAATTCATACATTTTTAGAATCGCCTTTCAATTGTCTATCTAACCATGTAATTTTTTTAAAATAAATCGACTAGATTTTGAGTAATCGATGTAAACGTTCCAACATTATAAACGCTCATATCTCAGTCAAATGTTAACCAATCTTAAATATTGATATAGTTTTAGATTCGCCGTTCAATTTTCTATCTAACGGTGTAATTTTGTATGTAACGATGTCTAAAAAAAAAAAAAAAAAAAAGGTCAGCCAACCAAACCGAACCAAACTTAACCTGTTCGCCATTCAATTTCCTATCTAATGGTGTAATTTGTTTCGAGTTATCGATGTAAATGTTCCAACACTATAAACGCCCATATCTCAGTCAAATGTTAACCAATCTTCAATATTGATATAGTTTTAGATTCGCCGTTCAATTTTCTATCTAACGGTGTAATTTTGTATGTAACGATGTCTAAAAAAAAAAAAAAAAAAAAGGTCAGCCAACCAAACCGAACCAAACTTAACCTGTTCGCCATTCAATTTCCTATCTAATGGTGTAATTTGTTTCGAGTTATCGATGTTAATGTTCCAACATTATAAACGCTCATATCTCAGTCAAATGTTAACCAATCGTCGAAATTCATACATTTTTAGAATCGCCTTTCAATTGTCTATCTAACCATGTAATTTTTTTAAAATAAATCGACTAGATTTTGAGTAATCGATGTAAACGTTCCAACATTATAAACGCTCATATCTCAGTCAAATGTTAACCAATCTTCAATATTGATATAGTTTAAGATTCGCCGTTTAATTTTCTATCTAACGATGTAATTTTTTTTAAATAAATTGACTAGTTTTTGAGTAATCGATGTAAACGTTCCAACATTATAAACGCTCATATCTCAGTCAAATGTTAACCAATCTTAAATATTGATATAGTTTTAGATTCGCCGTTCAATTTTCTATCTAACGGTGTAATTTTTATAAAATAAATCGACTAGTTTTTGAGAAATCGATGTAAACGTTCCAACACTATAAACGCCCATATCTCAGTCAAATGTTAACCAATCTTCAATATTGATATAGTTTTAGATTCGCCGTTCAATTTTCTATCTAACGGTGTAATTTTGTATGTAACGATGTCTAAAAAAAAAAAAAAAAAAAAGGTCAGCCAACCAAACCGAACCAAACTTAACCTGTTCGCCATTCAATTTCCTATCTAATGGTGTAATTTGTTTCGAGTTATCGATGTAAATGTTCCAACATTATAAACGCTCATATCTCAGTCAAATGTTAACCAATCGTCGAAATTCATACATTTTTAGAATCGCCTTTCAATTGTCTATCTAACCATGTAATTTTTTTAAAATAAATCGACTAGATTTTGAGTAATCGATGTAAACGTTCCAACATTATAAACGCTCATATCTCAGTCAAATGTTAACCAATCTTAAATATTGATATAGTTTTAGATTCGCCGTTCAATTTTCTATCTAACGGTGTAATTTTGTATGTAACGATGTCTAAAAAAAAAAAAAAAAAAAGGTCAGCCAACCAAACCGAACCAAACTTAACCTGTTCGCCATTCAATTTCCTATCTAATGGTGTAATTTGTTTCGAGTTATCGATGTAAATGTTCCAACATTATAAACGCTCATATCTCAGTCAAATGTTAACCAATCTTAAATATTGATATAGTTTTAGATTCGCCGTTCAATTTTCTATCTAACGGTGTAATTTTTATAAAATAAATTGACTAGTTTTTGAGTAATCGATGTAAACGTTCCAACATTATAAACGCTCATATCTCAGTCAAATGTTAACCAATCTTCAATATTGATATAGTTTTAGATTCGCCGTTCAATTTTCTATCTAACGGTGTAATTTTGTATGTAACGATGTCTAAAAAAAAAAAAAAAAAAAAGGTCAGCCAACCAAACCGAACCAAACTTAACCTGTTCGCCATTCAATTTCCTATCTAATGGTGTAATTTGTTTCGAGTTATCGATGTAAATGTTCCAACACTATAAACGCCCATATCTCAGTCAAATGTTAACCAATCTTCAATATTGATATAGTTTTAGATTCGCCGTTCAATTTTCTATCTAACGGTGTAATTTTGTATGTAACGATGTCTAAAAAAAAAAAAAAAAAAAAGGTCAGCCAACCAAACCGAACCAAACTTAACCTGTTCGCCATTCAATTTCCTATCTAATGGTGTAATTTGTTTCGAGTTATCGATGTTAATGTTCCAACATTATAAACGCTCATATCTCAGTCAAATGTTAACCAATCGTCGAAATTCATACATTTTTAGAATCGCCTTTCAATTCTCTATCTAACGATGTAATTTTTTTAAAATAAATCGACTAGATTTTGAGTAATCGATGTAAACGTTCCAACATTATAAACGCTCATATCTCAGTCAAATGTTAACCAATCTTCAATATTGATATAGTTTAAGATTCGCCGTTCAATTTTCTATCTAACGATGTAATTTTTTTTAAATAAATTGACTAGATTTTGAGTAATCGATGTAAACGTTCCAACATTATAAACGCTCATATCTCAGTCAAATGTTAACCAATCTTCAATATTGATATAGTTTAAGATTCGCCGTTCAATTTTCTATCTAACGATGTAATTTTTTTTAAATAAATTGACTAGTTTTTGAGTAATCGATGTAAACGTTCCAACATTATAAACGCTCATATCTCAGTCAAATGTTAACCAATCTTAAATATTGATATAGTTTTAGATTCGCCGTTCAATTTTCTATCTAACGGTGTAATTTTGTATGTAACGATGTCTAAAAAAAAAAAAAAAAAAAAGGTCAGCCAACCAAACCGAACCAAACTTAACCTGTTCGCCATTCAATTTCCTATCTAATGGTGTAATTTGTTTCGAGTTATCGATGTAAATGTTCCAACATTATAAACGCTCATATCTCAGTCAAATGTTAACCAATCTTAAATATTGATATAGTTTTAGATTCGCCGTTCAATTTTCTATCTAACGGTGTAATTTTTATAAAATAAATTGACTAGTTTTTGAGTAATCGATGTAAACGTTCCAACATTATAAACGCTCATATCTCAGTCAAATGTTAACCAATCTTCAATATTGATATAGTTTTAGATTCGCCGTTCAATTTTCTATCTAACGGTGTAATTTTGTATGTAACGATGTCTTAAAAAAAAAAAAAAAAAAAGGTCAGCCAACCAAACCGAACCAAACTTAACCTGTTCGCCATTCAATTTCCTATCTAATGGTGTAATTTGTTTCGAGTTATCGATGTAAATGTTCCAACACTATAAACGCCCATATCTCAGTCAAATGTTAACCAATCTTCAATATTGATATAGTTTTAGATTCGCCGTTCAATTTTCTATCTAACGGTGTAATTTTGTATGTAACGATGTCTAAAAAAAAAAAAAAAAAAAAGGTCAGCCAACCAAACCGAACCAAACTTAACCTGTTCGCCATTCAATTTCCTATCTAATGGTGTAATTTGTTTCGAGTTATCGATGTTAATGTTCCAACATTATAAACGCTCATATCTCAGTCAAATGTTAACCAATCGTCGAAATTCATACATTTTTAGAATCGCCTTTCAATTGTCTATCTAACCATGTAATTTTTTTAAAATAAATCGACTAGATTTTGAGTAATCGATGTAAACGTTCCAACATTATAAACGCTCATATCTCAGTCAAATGTTAACCAATCTTAAATATTGATATAGTTTTAGATTCGCCGTTCAATTTTCTATCTAACGGTGTAATTTTGTATGTAACGATGTCTAAAAAAAAAAAAAAAAAAAGGTCAGCCAACCAAACCGAACCAAACTTAACCTGTTCGCCATTCAATTTCCTATCTAATGGTGTAATTTGTTTCGAGTTATCGATGTAAATGTTCCAACATTATAAACGCTCATATCTCAGTCAAATGTTAACCAATCTTAAATATTGATATAGTTTTAGATTCGCCGTTCAATTTTCTATCTAACGGTGTAATTTTTATAAAATAAATTGACTAGTTTTTGAGTAATCGATGTAAACGTTCCAACATTATAAACGCTCATATCTCAGTCAAATGTTAACCAATCTTCAATATTGATATAGTTTTAGATTCGCCGTTCAATTTTCTATCTAACGGTGTAATTTTGTATGTAACGATGTCTAAAAAAAAAAAAAAAAAAAAGGTCAGCCAACCAAACCGAACCAAACTTAACCTGTTCGCCATTCAATTTCCTATCTAATGGTGTAATTTGTTTCGAGTTATCGATGTAAATGTTCCAACATTATAAACGCTCATATCTCAGTCAAATGTTAACCAATCGTCGAAATTCATACATTTTTAGAATCGCCTTTCAATTGTCTATCTAACCATGTAATTTTTTTAAAATAAATCGACTAGATTTTGAGTAATCGATGTAAACGTTCCAACATTATAAACGCTCATATCTCAGTCAAATGTTAACCAATCTTAAATATTGATATAGTTTTAGATTCGCCGTTCAATTTTCTATCTAACGGTGTAATTTTGTATGTAACGATGTCTAAAAAAAAAAAAAAAAAAAGGTCAGCCAACCAAACCGAACCAAACTTAACCTGTTCGCCATTCAATTTCCTATCTAATGGTGTAATTTGTTTCGAGTTATCGATGTAAATGTTCCAACATTATAAACGCTCATATCTCAGTCAAATGTTAACCAATCTTAAATATTGATATAGTTTTAGATTCGCCGTTCAATTTTCTATCTAACGGTGTAATTTTTATAAAATAAATTGACTAGTTTTTGAGTAATCGATGTAAACGTTCCAACATTATAAACGCTCATATCTCAGTCAAATGTTAACCAATCTTCAATATTGATATAGTTTTAGATTCGCCGTTCAATTTTCTATCTAACGGTGTAATTTTGTATGTAACGATGTCTAAAAAAAAAAAAAAAAAAAAGGTCAGCCAACCAAACCGAACCAAACTTAACCTGTTCGCCATTCAATTTCCTATCTAATGGTGTAATTTGTTTCGAGTTATCGATGTAAATGTTCCAACACTATAAACGCCCATATCTCAGTCAAATGTTAACCAATCTTCAATATTGATATAGTTTTAGATTCGCCGTTCAATTTTCTATCTAACGGTGTAATTTTGTATGTAACGATGTCTAAAAAAAAAAAAAAAAAAAAGGTCAGCCAACCAAACCGAACCAAACTTAACCTGTTCGCCATTCAATTTCCTATCTAATGGTGTAATTTGTTTCGAGTTATCGATGTTAATGTTCCAACATTATAAACGCTCATATCTCAGTCAAATGTTAACCAATCGTCGAAATTCATACATTTTTAGAATCGCCTTTCAATTCTCTATCTAACGATGTAATTTTTTTAAAATAAATCGACTAGATTTTGAGTAATCGATGTAAACGTTCCAACATTATAAACGCTCATATCTCAGTCAAATGTTAACCAATCTTCAATATTGATATAGTTTAAGATTCGCCGTTCAATTTTCTATCTAACGATGTAATTTTTTTTAAATAAATTGACTAGATTTTGAGTAATCGATGTAAACGTTCCAACATTATAAACGCTCATATCTCAGTCAAATGTTAACCAATCTTCAATATTGATATAGTTTAAGATTCGCCGTTCAATTTTCTATCTAACGATGTAATTTTTTTTAAATAAATTGACTAGTTTTTGAGTAATCGATGTAAACGTTCCAACATTATAAACGCTCATATCTCAGTCAAATGTTAACCAATCTTAAATATTGATATAGTTTTAGATTCGCCGTTCAATTTTCTATCTAACGGTGTAATTTTGTATGTAACGATGTCTAAAAAAAAAAAAAAAAAAAAGGTCAGCCAACCAAACCGAACCAAACTTAACCTGTTCGCCATTCAATTTCCTATCTAATGGTGTAATTTGTTTCGAGTTATCGATGTAAATGTTCCAACATTATAAACGCTCATATCTCAGTCAAATGTTAACCAATCTTAAATATTGATATAGTTTTAGATTCGCCGTTCAATTTTCTATCTAACGGTGTAATTTTTATAAAATAAATTGACTAGTTTTTGAGTAATCGATGTAAACGTTCCAACATTATAAACGCTCATATCTCAGTCAAATGTTAACCAATCTTCAATATTGATATAGTTTTAGATTCGCCGTTCAATTTTCTATCTAACGGTGTAATTTTGTATGTAACGATGTCTTAAAAAAAAAAAAAAAAAAAGGTCAGCCAACCAAACCGAACCAAACTTAACCTGTTCGCCATTCAATTTCCTATCTAATGGTGTAATTTGTTTCGAGTTATCGATGTAAATGTTCCAACACTATAAACGCCCATATCTCAGTCAAATGTTAACCAATCTTCAATATTGATATAGTTTTAGATTCGCCGTTCAATTTTCTATCTAACGGTGTAATTTTGTATGTAACGATGTCTAAAAAAAAAAAAAAAAAAAAGGTCAGCCAACCAAACCGAACCAAACTTAACCTGTTCGCCATTCAATTTCCTATCTAATGGTGTAATTTGTTTCGAGTTATCGATGTTAATGTTCCAACATTATAAACGCTCATATCTCAGTCAAATGTTAACCAATCGTCGAAATTCATACATTTTTAGAATCGCCTTTCAATTGTCTATCTAACCATGTAATTTTTTTAAAATAAATCGACTAGATTTTGAGTAATCGATGTAAACGTTCCAACATTATAAACGCTCATATCTCAGTCAAATGTTAACCAATCTTAAATATTGATATAGTTTTAGATTCGCCGTTCAATTTTCTATCTAACGGTGTAATTTTGTATGTAACGATGTCAAAAAAAAAAAAAAAAAAAAGGTCAGCCAACCAAACCGAACCAAACTTAACCTGTTCGCCATTCAATTTCCTATCTAATGGTGTAATTTGTTTCGAGTTATCGATGTAAATGTTCCAACATTATAAACGCTCATATCTCAGTCAAATGTTAACCAATCTTAAATATTGATATAGTTTTAGATTCGCCGTTCAATTTTCTATCTAACGGTGTAATTTTTATAAAATAAATTGACTAGTTTTTGAGTAATCGATGTAAACGTTCCAACATTATAAACGCTCATATCTCAGTCAAATGTTAACCAATCTTCAATATTGATATAGTTTTAGATTCGCCGTTCAATTTTCTATCTAACGGTGTAATTTTGTATGTAACGATGTCTAAAAAAAAAAAAAAAAAAAAGGTCAGCCAACCAAACCGAACCAAACTTAACCTGTTCGCCATTCAATTTCCTATCTAATGGTGTAATTTGTTTCGAGTTATCGATGTAAATGTTCCAACACTATAAACGCCCATATCTCAGTCAAATGTTAACCAATCTTCAATATTGATATAGTTTTAGATTCGCCGTTCAATTTTCTATCTAACGGTGTAATTTTGTATGTAACGATGTCTAAAAAAAAAAAAAAAAAAAAGGTCAGCCAACCAAACCGAACCAAACTTAACCTGTTCGCCATTCAATTTCCTATCTAATGGTGTAATTTGTTTCGAGTAATCGATGTAAACGTTCCAACATTATAAACGCTCATATCTCAGTCAAATGTTAACCAATCTTCAATATTGATATAGTTTTAGATTCGCCGTTCAATTTTCTATCTAACGGTGTAATTTTGTATGTAACGATGTCTAAAAAAAAAAAAAAAAAAAGGTCAGCCAACCAAACCGAACCAAACTTAACCTGTTCGCCATTCAATTTCCTATCTAATGGTGTAATTTGTTTCGAGTTATCGATGTTAATGTTCCAACATTATAAACGCCCATATCTCAGTCAAATGTTAACCAATCTTCAATATTGATATAGTTTTAGATTCGCCGTTCAATTTTCTATCTAACGGTGTAATTTTGTATGTAACGATGTCTAAAAAAAAAAAAAAAAAAAAGGTCAGCCAACCAAACCGAACCAAACTTAACCTGTTCGCCATTCAATTTCCTATCTAATGGTGTAATTTGTTTCGAGTTATCGATGTTAATGTTCCAACATTATAAACGCTCATATCTCAGTCAAATGTTAACCAATCTTCAATATTGATATAGTTTAAGATTCGCCGTTTAATTTTCTATCTAACGATGTAATTTTTATAAAATAAATTGACTAGTTTTTGAGTAATCGATGTAAACATTCCAACATTATAAACGCTCATATCTCAGTCAAATGTTAACCAATCTTAAATATTGATATAGTTTTAGATTCGCCGTTCAATTTTCTATCTAACGGTGTAATTTTTATAAAATAAATTGACTAGTTTTTGAGTAATCGATGTAAACGTTCCAACATTATAAACGCTCATATCTCAGTCAAATGTTAACCAATCTTCAATATTGATATAGTTTTAGATTCGCCGTTCAATTTTCTATCTAACGGTGTAATTTTGTATGTAACGATGTCTAAAAAAAAAAAAAAAAAAAAGGTCAGCCAACCAAACCGAACCAAACTTAACCTGTTCGCCATTCAATTTCCTATCTAATGGTGTAATTTGTTTCGAGTTATCGATGTAAATGTTCCAACACTATAAACGCCCATATCTCAGTCAAATGTTAACCAATCTTCAATATTGATATAGTTTTAGATTCGCCGTTCAATTTTCTATCTAACGGTGTAATTTTGTATGTAACGATGTCTAAAAAAAAAAAAAAAAAAAAGGTCAGCCAACCAAACCGAACCAAACTTAACCTGTTCGCCATTCAATTTCCTATCTAATGGTGTAATTTGTTTCGAGTTATCGATGTTAATGTTCCAACATTATAAACGCTCATATCTCAGTCAAATGTTAACCAATCGTCGAAATTCATACATTTTTAGAATCGCCTTTCAATTGTCTATCTAACCATGTAATTTTTTTAAAATAAATCGACTAGATTTTGAGTAATCGATGTAAACGTTCCAACATTATAAACGCTCATATCTCAGTCAAATGTTAACCAATCTTCAATATTGATATAGTTTAAGATTCGCCGTTTAATTTTCTATCTAACGATGTAATTTTTTTTAAATAAATTGACTAGTTTTTGAGTAATCGATGTAAACGTTCCAACATTATAAACGCTCATATCTCAGTCAAATGTTAACCAATCTTAAATATTGATATAGTTTTAGATTCGCCGTTCAATTTTCTATCTAACGGTGTAATTTTTATAAAATAAATCGACTAGTTTTTGAGAAATCGATGTAAACGTTCCAACACTATAAACGCCCATATCTCAGTCAAATGTTAACCAATCTTCAATATTGATATAGTTTTAGATTCGCCGTTCAATTTTCTATCTAACGGTGTAATTTTGTATGTAACGATGTCTAAAAAAAAAAAAAAAAAAAAGGTCAGCCAACCAAACCGAACCAAACTTAACCTGTTCGCCATTCAATTTCCTATCTAATGGTGTAATTTGTTTCGAGTTATCGATGTAAATGTTCCAACATTATAAACGCTCATATCTCAGTCAAATGTTAACCAATCGTCGAAATTCATACATTTTTAGAATCGCCTTTCAATTCTCTATCTAACGATGTAATTTTTTTAAAATAAATCGACTAGATTTTGAGTAATCGATGTAAACGTTCCAACATTATAAACGCTCATATCTCAGTCAAATGTTAACCAATCTTCAATATTGATATAGTTTAAGATTTGCCGTTCAATTTTCTATCTAACGATGTAATTTTTTTTAAATAAATTGACTAGATTTTGAGTAATCGATG
Organism: Pieris brassicae; assembly: GCF_905147105.1. Taxonomy (NCBI): domain Eukaryota; kingdom Metazoa; phylum Arthropoda; class Insecta; order Lepidoptera; family Pieridae; genus Pieris; species Pieris brassicae. The sequence continues at coordinate 15,369 of NW_025576230.1, forward strand.
TAAACGTTCCAACATTATAAACGCTCATATCTCAGTCAAATGTTAACCAATCTTCAATATTGATATAGTTTAAGATTCGCCGTTCAATTTTCTATCTAACGATGTAATTTTTTTTAAATAAATTGACTAGTTTTTGAGTAATCGATGTAAACGTTCCAACATTATAAACGCTCATATCTCAGTCAAATGTTAACCAATCTTAAATATTGATATAGTTTTAGATTCGCCGTTCAATTTTCTATCTAACGGTGTAATTTTGTATGTAACGATGTCTAAAAAAAAAAAAAAAAAAAAGGTCAGCCAACCAAACCGAACCAAACTTAACCTGTTCGCCATTCAATTTCCTATCTAATGGTGTAATTTGTTTCGAGTTATCGATGTAAATGTTCCAACATTATAAACGCTCATATCTCAGTCAAATGTTAACCAATCTTCAATATTGATATAGTTTTAGATTCGCCGTTCAATTTTCTATCTAACGGTGTAATTTTGTATGTAACGATGTCTTAAAAAAAAAAAAAAAAAAAGGTCAGCCAACCAAACCGAACCAAACTTAACCTGTTCGCCATTCAATTTCCTATCTAATGGTGTAATTTGTTTCGAGTTATCGATGTAAATGTTCCAACACTATAAACGCCCATATCTCAGTCAAATGTTAACCAATCTTCAATATTGATATAGTTTTAGATTCGCCGTTCAATTTTCTATCTAACGGTGTAATTTTGTATGTAACGATGTCAAAAAAAAAAAAAAAAAAAAAGGTCAGCCAACCAAACCGAACCAAACTTAACCTGTTCGCCATTCAATTTCCTATCTAATGGTGTAATTTGTTTCGAGTTATCGATGTTAATGTTCCAACATTATAAACGCTCATATCTCAGTCAAATGTTAACCAATCGTCGAAATTCATACATTTTTAGAATCGCCTTTCAATTGTCTATCTAACCATGTAATTTTTTTAAAATAAATCGACTAGATTTTGAGTAATCGATGTAAACGTTCCAACATTATAAACGCTCATATCTCAGTCAAATGTTAACCAATCTTAAATATTGATATAGTTTTAGATTCGCCGTTCAATTTTCTATCTAACGGTGTAATTTTGTATGTAACGATGTCTAAAAAAAAAAAAAAAAAAAGGTCAGCCAACCAAACCGAACCAAACTTAACCTGTTCGCCATTCAATTTCCTATCTAATGGTGTAATTTGTTTCGAGTTATCGATGTAAATGTTCCAACATTATAAACGCTCATATCTCAGTCAAATGTTAACCAATCTTAAATATTGATATAGTTTTAGATTCGCCGTTCAATTTTCTATCTAACGGTGTAATTTTTATAAAATAAATTGACTAGTTTTTGAGTAATCGATGTAAACGTTCCAACATTATAAACGCTCATATCTCAGTCAAATGTTAACCAATCTTCAATATTGATATAGTTTTAGATTCGCCGTTCAATTTTCTATCTAACGGTGTAATTTTGTATGTAACGATGTCTAAAAAAAAAAAAAAAAAAAAGGTCAGCCAACCAAACCGAACCAAACTTAACCTGTTCGCCATTCAATTTCCTATCTAATGGTGTAATTTGTTTCGAGTTATCGATGTAAATGTTCCAACACTATAAACGCCCATATCTCAGTCAAATGTTAACCAATCTTCAATATTGATATAGTTTTAGATTCGCCGTTCAATTTTCTATCTAACGGTGTAATTTTGTATGTAACGATGTCTAAAAAAAAAAAAAAAAAAAAGGTCAGCCAACCAAACCGAACCAAACTTAACCTGTTCGCCATTCAATTTCCTATCTAATGGTGTAATTTGTTTCGAGTAATCGATGTAAACGTTCCAACATTATAAACGCTCATATCTCAGTCAAATGTTAACCAATCTTCAATATTGATATAGTTTTAGATTCGCCGTTCAATTTTCTATCTAACGGTGTAATTTTGTATGTAACGATGTCTAAAAAAAAAAAAAAAAAAAAGGTCAGCCAACCAAACCGAACCAAACTTAACCTGTTCGCCATTCAATTTCCTATCTAATGGTGTAATTTGTTTCGAGTTATCGATGTTAATGTTCCAACATTATAAACGCCCATATCTCAGTCAAATGTTAACCAATCTTCAATATTGATATAGTTTTAGATTCGCCGTTCAATTTTCTATCTAACGGTGTAATTTTGTATGTAACGATGTCTAAAAAAAAAAAAAAAAAAAAGGTCAGCCAACCAAACCGAACCAAACTTAACCTGTTCGCCATTCAATTTCCTATCTAATGGTGTAATTTGTTTCGAGTTATCGATGTAAATGTTCCAACATTATAAACGCTCATATCTCAGTCAAATGTTAACCAATCTTAAATATTGATATAGTTTTAGATTCGCCGTTCAATTTTCTATCTAACGGTGTAATTTTTTTAAATAAATCAACTAGTTTTTGAGAAATCGATGTAAACGTTCCAACATTATAAACGCTCATATCTCAGTCAAATGTTAACCAATCTTCAATATTGATATAGTTTTAGATTCGCCGTTCAATTTTCTATCTAACGGTGTAATTTTGTATGTAACGATGTCTAAAAAAAAAAAAAAAAAAAAGGTCAGCCAACCAACCCGAACCAAACTTAACCTGTTCGCCATTCAATTTCCTATCTAATGGTGTAATTTGTTTCGAGTTATCGATGTTAATGTTCCAACATTATAAACGCTCATATCTCAGTCAAATGTTAACCAATCGTCGAAATTCATACATTTTTAGAATCGCCTTTCAATTGTCTATCTAACCATGTAATTTTTTTAAAATAAATCGACTAGATTTTGAGTAATCGATGTAAACGTTCCAACATTATAAACGCTCATATCTCAGTCAAATGTTAACCAATCTTCAATATTGATATAGTTTAAGATTCGCCGTTTAATTTTCTATCTAACGATGTAATTTTTTTTAAATAAATTGACTAGTTTTTGAGTAATCGATGTAAACGTTCCAACATTATAAACGCTCATATCTCAGTCAAATGTTAACCAATCTTAAATATTGATATAGTTTTAGATTCGCCGTTCAATTTTCTATCTAACGGTGTAATTTTTATAAAATAAATTGACTAGTTTTTGAGTAATCGATGTAAACGTTCCAACATTATAAACGCTCATATCTCAGTCAAATGTTAACCAATCTTCAATATTGATATAGTTTTAGATTCGCCGTTCAATTTTCTATCTAACGGTGTAATTTTGTATGTAACGATGTCTAAAAAAAAAAAAAAAAAAAAGGTCAGCCAACCAAACCGAACCAAACTTAACCTGTTCGCCATTCAATTTCCTATCTAATGGTGTAATTTGTTTCGAGTTATCGATGTAAATGTTCCAACATTATAAACGCTCATATCTCAGTCAAATGTTAACCAATCTTAAATATTGATATAGTTTTAGATTCGCCGTTCAATTTTCTATCTAACGGTGTAATTTTTTTAAATAAATCAACTAGTTTTTGAGAAATCGATGTAAACGTTCCAACATTATAAACGCTCATATCTCAGTCAAATGTTAACCAATCTTCAATATTGATATAGTTTTAGATTCGCCGTTCAATTTTCTATCTAACGGTGTAATTTTGTATGTAACGATGTCTAAAAAAAAAAAAAAAAAAAAGGTCAGCCAACCAAACCGAACCAAACTTAACCTGTTCGCCATTCAATTTCCTATCTAATGGTGTAATTTGTTTCGAGTTATCGATGTTAATGTTCCAACATTATAAACGCTCATATCTCAGTCAAATGTTAACCAATCGTCGAAATTCATACATTTTTAGAATCGCCTTTCAATTGTCTATCTAACCATGTAATTTTTTTAAAATAAATCGACTAGATTTTGAGTAATCGATGTAAACGTTCCAACATTATAAACGCTCATATCTCAGTCAAATGTTAACCAATCTTCAATATTGATATAGTTTAAGATTCGCCGTTTAATTTTCTATCTAACGATGTAATTTTTTTTAAATAAATTGACTAGTTTTTGAGTAATCGATGTAAACGTTCCAACATTATAAACGCTCATATCTCAGTCAAATGTTAACCAATCTTAAATATTGATATAGTTTTAGATTCGCCGTTCAATTTTCTATCTAACGGTGTAATTTTTATAAAATAAATTGACTAGTTTTTGAGTAATCGATGTAAACGTTCCAACATTATAAACGCTCATATCTCAGTCAAATGTTAACCAATCTTCAATATTGATATAGTTTTAGATTCGCCGTTCAATTTTCTATCTAACGGTGTAATTTTGTATGTAACGATGTCTAAAAAAAAAAAAAAAAAAAAGGTCAGCCAACCAAACCGAACCAAACTTAACCTGTTCGCCATTCAATTTCCTATCTAATGGTGTAATTTGTTTCGAGTTATCGATGTAAATGTTCCAACACTATAAACGCCCATATCTCAGTCAAATGTTAACCAATCTTCAATATTGATATAGTTTTAGATTCGCCGTTCAATTTTCTATCTAACGGTGTAATTTTGTATGTAACGATGTCTAAAAAAAAAAAAAAAAAAAAGGTCAGCCAACCAAACCGAACCAAACTTAACCTGTTCGCCATTCAATTTCCTATCTAATGGTGTAATTTGTTTCGAGTTATCGATGTAAATGTTCCAACATTATAAACGCTCATATCTCAGTCAAATGTTAACCAATCTTAAATATTGATATAGTTTTAGATTCGCCGTTCAATTTTCTATCTAACGGTGTAATTTTTTTAAATAAATCAACTAGTTTTTGAGAAATCGATGTAAACGTTCCAACATTATAAACGCTCATATCTCAGTCAAATGTTAACCAATCTTCAATATTGATATAGTTTTAGATTCGCCGTTCAATTTTCTATCTAACGGTGTAATTTTGTATGTAACGATGTCTAAAAAAAAAAAAAAAAAAAAGGTCAGCCAACCAAACCGAACCAAACTTAACCTGTTCGCCATTCAATTTCCTATCTAATGGTGTAATTTGTTTCGAGTTATCGATGTTAATGTTCCAACATTATAAACGCTCATATCTCAGTCAAATGTTAACCAATCGTCGAAATTCATACATTTTTAGAATCGCCTTTCAATTGTCTATCTAACCATGTAATTTTTTTAAAATAAATCGACTAGATTTTGAGTAATCGATGTAAACGTTCCAACATTATAAACGCTCATATCTCAGTCAAATGTTAACCAATCTTCAATATTGATATAGTTTAAGATTCGCCGTTTAATTTTCTATCTAACGATGTAATTTTTTTTAAATAAATTGACTAGTTTTTGAGTAATCGATGTAAACGTTCCAACATTATAAACGCTCATATCTCAGTCAAATGTTAACCAATCTTAAATATTGATATAGTTTTAGATTCGCCGTTCAATTTTCTATCTAACGGTGTAATTTTTATAAAATAAATTGACTAGTTTTTGAGTAATCGATGTAAACGTTCCAACATTATAAACGCTCATATCTCAGTCAAATGTTAACCAATCTTCAATATTGATATAGTTTTAGATTCGCCGTTCAATTTTCTATCTAACGGTGTAATTTTGTATGTAACGATGTCTAAAAAAAAAAAAAAAAAAAAGGTCAGCCAACCAAACCGAACCAAACTTAACCTGTTCGCCATTCAATTTCCTATCTAATGGTGTAATTTGTTTCGAGTTATCGATGTAAATGTTCCAACATTATAAACGCTCATATCTCAGTCAAATGTTAACCAATCTTAAATATTGATATAGTTTTAGATTCGCCGTTCAATTTTCTATCTAACGGTGTAATTTTTTTAAATAAATCAACTAGTTTTTGAGAAATCGATGTAAACGTTCCAACATTATAAACGCTCATATCTCAGTCAAATGTTAACCAATCTTCAATATTGATATAGTTTTAGATTCGCCGTTCAATTTTCTATCTAACGGTGTAATTTTGTATGTAACGATGTCTAAAAAAAAAAAAAAAAAAAAGGTCAGCCAACCAAACCGAACCAAACTTAACCTGTTCGCCATTCAATTTCCTATCTAATGGTGTAATTTGTTTCGAGTTATCGATGTTAATGTTCCAACATTATAAACGCTCATATCTCAGTCAAATGTTAACCAATCGTCGAAATTCATACATTTTTAGAATCGCCTTTCAATTGTCTATCTAACCATGTAATTTTTTTAAAATAAATCGACTAGATTTTGAGTAATCGATGTAAACGTTCCAACATTATAAACGCTCATATCTCAGTCAAATGTTAACCAATCTTCAATATTGATATAGTTTAAGATTCGCCGTTTAATTTTCTATCTAACGATGTAATTTTTTTTAAATAAATTGACTAGTTTTTGAGTAATCGATGTAAACGTTCCAACATTATAAACGCTCATATCTCAGTCAAATGTTAACCAATCTTAAATATTGATATAGTTTTAGATTCGCCGTTCAATTTTCTATCTAACGGTGTAATTTTTATAAAATAAATTGACTAGTTTTTGAGTAATCGATGTAAACGTTCCAACATTATAAACGCTCATATCTCAGTCAAATGTTAACCAATCTTCAATATTGATATAGTTTTAGATTCGCCGTTCAATTTTCTATCTAACGGTGTAATTTTGTATGTAACGATGTCTAAAAAAAAAAAAAAAAAAAAGGTCAGCCAACCAAACCGAACCAAACTTAACCTGTTCGCCATTCAATTTCCTATCTAATGGTGTAATTTGTTTCGAGTTATCGATGTAAATGTTCCAACACTATAAACGCCCATATCTCAGTCAAATGTTAACCAATCTTCAATATTGATATAGTTTTAGATTCGCCGTTCAATTTTCTATCTAACGGTGTAATTTTGTATGTAACGATGTCTAAAAAAAAAAAAAAAAAAAAGGTCAGCCAACCAAACCGAACCAAACTTAACCTGTTCGCCATTCAATTTCCTATCTAATGGTGTAATTTGTTTCGAGTTATCGATGTAAATGTTCCAACATTATAAACGCTCATATCTCAGTCAAATGTTAACCAATCTTCAATATTGATATAGTTTTAGATTCGCCGTTCAATTTTCTATCTAACGGTGTAATTTTGTATGTAACGATGTCTAAAAAAAAAAAAAAAAAAAAGGTCAGCCAACCAAACCGAACCAAACTTAACCTGTTCGCCATTCAATTTCCTATCTAATGGTGTAATTTGTTTCGAGTTATCGATGTTAATGTTCCAACATTATAAACGCTCATATCTCAGTCAAATGTTAACCAATCGTCGAAATTCATACATTTTTAGAATCGCCTTTCAATTGTCTATCTAACCATGTAATTTTTTTAAAATAAATCGACTAGATTTTGAGTAATCGATGTAAACGTTCCAACATTATAAACGCTCATATCTCAGTCAAATGTAAACCAATCTTCAATATTGATATAGTTTAAGATTCGCCGTTTAATTTTCTATCTAACGATGTAATTTTTTTTAAATAAATTGACTAGTTTTTGAGTAATCGATGTAAACGTTCCAACATTATAAACGCTCATATCTCAGTCAAATGTTAACCAATCTTAAATATTGATATAGTTTTAGATTCGCCGTTCAATTTTCTATCTAACGGTGTAATTTTTATAAAATAAATTGACTAGTTTTTGAGTAATCGATGTAAACGTTCCAACATTATAAACGCTCATATCTCAGTCAAATGTTAACCAATCTTAAATATTGATATAGTTTTAGATTCGCCGTTCAATTTTCTATCTAACGGTGTAATTTTTATAAAATAAATTGACTAGTTTTTGAGTAATCGATGTAAACGTTCCAACATTATAAACGCTCATATCTCAGTCAAATGTTAACCAATCTTCAATATTGATATAGTTTTAGATTCGCTGTTCAATTTTCTATCTAACGGTGTAATTTTGTATGTAACGATGTCTAAAAAAAAAAAAAAAAAAAAGGTCAGCCAACCAAACCGAACCAAACTTAACCTGTTCGCCATTCAATTTCCTATCTAATGGTGTAATTTGTTTCGAGTTATCGATGTAAATGTTCCAACACTATAAACGCCCATATCTCAGTCAAATGTTAACCAATCTTCAATATTGATATAGTTTTAGATTCGCCGTTCAATTTTCTATCTAACGGTGTAATTTTTTTAAAATAAATCGACTAGATTTTGAGTAATCGATGTAAACGTTCCAACATTATAAACGCTCATATCTCAGTCAAATGTAAACCAATCTTCAATATTGATATAGTTTAAGATTCGCCGTTTAATTTTCTATCTAACGATGTAATTTTTTTTAAATAAATTGACTAGTTTTTGAGTAATCGATGTAAACGTTCCAACATTATAAACGCTCATATCTCAGTCAAATGTTAACCAATCTTCAATATTGATATAGTTTTAGATTCGCCGTTCAATTTTCTATCTAACGGTGTAATTTTTATAAAATAAATTGACTAGTTTTTGAGTAATCGATGTAAACGTTCCAACATTATAAACGCTCATATCTCAGTCAAATGTTAACCAATCTTAAATATTGATATAGTTTTAGATTCGCCGTTCAATTTTCTATCTAACGGTGTAATTTTTATAAAATAAATTGACTAGTTTTTGAGTAATCGATGTAAACGTTCCAACATTATAAACGCTCATATCTCAGTCAAATGTTAACCAATCTTCAATATTGATATAGTTTTAGATTCGCCGTTCAATTTTCTATCTAACGGTGTAATTTTGTATGTAACGATGTCTAAAAAAAAAAAAAAAAAAAAGGTCAGCCAACCAAACCGAACCAAACTTAACCTGTTCGCCATTCAATTTCCTATCTAATGGTGTAATTTGTTTCGAGTTATCGATGTAAATGTTCCAACACTATAAACGCCCATATCTCAGTCAAATGTTAACCAATCTTCAATATTGATATAGTTTTAGATTCGCCGTTCAATTTTCTATCTAACGGTGTAATTTTTATAAAATAAATCGACTAGTTTTTGAGAAATCGATGTAAACGTTCCAACACTATAAACGCCCATATCTCAGTCAAATGTTAACCAATCTTCAATATTGATATAGTTTTAGATTCGCCGTTCAATTTTCTATCTAACGGTGTAATTTTGTATGTAACGATGTCTAAAAAAAAAAAAAAAAAAAAGGTCAGCCAACCAAACCGAACCAAACTTAACCTGTTCGCCATTCAATTTCCTATCTAATGGTGTAATTTGTTTCGAGTTATCGATGTAAATGTTCCAACACTATAAACGCCCATATCTCAGTCAAATGTTAACCAATCTTCAATATTGATATAGTTTTAGATTCGCCGTTCAATTTTCTATCTAACGGTGTAATTTTGTATGTAACGATGTCTAAAAAAAAAAAAAAAAAAAAGGTCAGCCAACCAAACCGAACCAAACTTAACCTGTTCGCCATTCAATTTCCTATCTAATGGTGTAATTTGTTTCGAGTTATCGATGTTAATGTTCCAACATTATAAACGCTCATATCTCAGTCAAATGTTAACCAATCGTCGAAATTCATACATTTTTAGAATCGCCGTTCAATTTTCTATCTAACGGTGTAATTTTTTTAAATAAATCAACTAGTTTTTGAGAAATCGATGTAAACGTTCCAACATTATAAACGCTCATATCTCAGTCAAATGTTAACCAATCTTCAATATTGATATAGTTTTAGATTCGCCGTTCAATTTTCTATCTAACGGTGTAATTTTGTATGTAACGATGTCTAAAAAAAAAAAAAAAAAAAAGGTCAGCCAACCAAACCGAACCAAACTTAACCTGTTCGCCATTCAATTTCCTATCTAATGGTGTAATTTGTTTCGAGTTATCGATGTAAACGTTCCAACATTATAAACGCTCATATCTCAGTCAAATGTTAACCAATCTTAAATATTGATATAGTTTTAGATTCGCCGTTCAATTTTCTATCTAACGGTGTAATTTTTATAAAATAAATTGACTAGTTTTTGAGTAATCGATGTAAACGTTCCAACATTATAAACGCTCATATCTCAGTCAAATGTTAACCAATCTTAAATATTGATATAGTTTTAGATTCGCCGTTCAATTTTCTATCTAACGGTGTAATTTTTATAAAATAAATTGACTAGTTTTTGAGTAATCGATGTAAACGTTCCAACATTATAAACGCTCATATCTCAGTCAAATGTTAACCAATCTTCAATATTGATATAGTTTTAGATTCGCCGTTCAATTTTCTATCTAACGGTGTAATTTTGTATGTAACGATGTCTAAAAAAAAAAAAAAAAAAAAGGTCAGCCAACCAAACCGAACCAAACTTAACCTGTTCGCCATTCAATTTCCTATCTAATGGTGTAATTTGTTTCGAGTTATCGATGTAAATGTTCCAACATTATAAACGCTCATATCTCAGTCAAATGTTAACCAATCTTAAATATTGATATAGTTTTAGATTCGCCGTTCAATTTTCTATCTAACGGTGTAATTTTGTATGTAACGATGTCTAAAAAAAAAAAAAAAAAAAAGGTCAGCCAACCAAACCGAACCAAACTTAACCTGTTCGCCATTCAATTTCCTATCTAATGGTGTAATTTGTTTCGAGTTATCGATGTTAATGTTCCAACATTATAAACGCTCATATCTCAGTCAAATGTTAACCAATCGTCGAAATTCATACATTTTTAGAATCGCCTTTCAATTGTCTATCTAACCATGTAATTTTTTTAAAATAAATCGACTAGATTTTGAGTAATCGATGTAAACGTTCCAACATTATAAACGCTCATATCTCAGTCAAATGTTAACCAATCTTCAATATTGATATAGTTTAAGATTCGCCGTTTAATTTTCTATCTAACGATGTAATTTTTTTTAAATAAATTGACTAATTTTTGAGTAATCGATGTAAACGTTCCAACATTATAAACGCTCATATCTCAGTCAAATGTTAACCAATCTTAAATATTGATATAGTTTTAGATTCGCCGTTCAATTTTCTATCTAACGGTGTAATTTTTATAAAATAAATTGACTAGTTTTTGAGTAATCGATGTAAACGTTCCAACATTATAAACGCTCATATCTCAGTCAAATGTTAACCAATCTTAAATATTGATATAGTTTTAGATTCGCCGTTCAATTTTCTATCTAACGGTGTAATTTTTATAAAATAAATTGACTAGTTTTTGAGAAATCGATGTAAACGTTCCAACATTATAAACGCTCATATCTCAGTCAAATGTTAACCAATCTTCAATATTGATATAGTTTTAGATTCGCCGTTCAATTTTCTATCTAACGGTGTAATTTTGTATGTAACGATGTCTAAAAAAAAAAAAAAAAAAAAGGTCAGCCAACCAAACCGAACCAAACTTAACCTGTTCGCCATTCAATTTCCTATCTAATGGTGTAATTTGTTTCGAGTTATCGATGTTAATGTTCCAACATTATAAACGCTCATATCTCAGTCAAATGTTAACCAATCGTCGAAATTCATACATTTTTAGAATCGCCTTTCAATTGTCTATCTAACCATGTAATTTTTTTAAAATAAATCGACTAGATTTTGAGTAATCGATGTAAACGTTCCAACATTATAAACGCTCATATCTCAGTCAAATGTTAACCAATCTTCAATATTGATATAGTTTAAGATTCGCCGTTTAATTTTCTATCTAACGATGTAATTTTTTTTAAATAAATTGACTAGTTTTTGAGTAATCGATGTAAACGTTCCAACATTATAAACGCTCATATCTCAGTCAAATGTTAACCAATCTTAAATATTGATATAGTTTTAGATTCGCCGTTCAATTTTCTATCTAACGGTGTAATTTTTATAAAATAAATTGACTAGTTTTTGAGTAATCGATGTAAACGTTCCAACATTATAAACGCTCATATCTCAGTCAAATGTTAACCAATCTTAAATATTGATATAGTTTTAGATTCGCCGTTCAATTTTCTATCTAACGGTGTAATTTTTATAAAATAAATTGACTAGTTTTTGAGTAATCGATGTAAACGTTCCAACATTATAAACGCTCATATCTCAGTCAAATGTTAACCAATCTTCAATATTGATATAGTTTAAGATTCGCCGTTTAATTTTCTATCTAACGATGTAATTTTTTTTAAATAAATTGACTAGTTTTTGAGTAATCGATGTAAACGTTCCAACATTATAAACGCTCATATCTCAGTCCAATGTTAACCAATCTTAAATATTGATATAGTTTTAGATTCGCCGTTCAATTTTCTATCTAACGGTGTAATTTTTATAAAATAAATTGACTAGTTTTTGAGTAATCGATGTAAACGTTCCAACATTATAAACGCTCATATCTCAGTCAAATGTTAACCAATCTTCAATATTGATATAGTTTTAGATTCGCCGTTCAATTTTCTATCTAACGGTGTAATTTTGTATGTAACGATGTCTAAAAAAAAAAAAAAAAAAAAGGTCAGCCAACCAAACCGAACCAAACTTAACCTGTTCGCCATTCAATTTCCTATCTAATGGTGTAATTTGTTTCGAGTTATCGATGTAAATGTTCCAACACTATAAACGCCCATATCTCAGTCAAATGTTAACCAATCTTCAATATTGATATAGTTTTAGATTCGCCGTTCAATTTTCTATCTAACGGTGTAATTTTTATAAAATAAATCGACTAGTTTTTGAGAAATCGATGTAAACGTTCCAACACTATAAACGCCCATATCTCAGTCAAATGTTAACCAATCTTCAATATTGATATAGTTTTAGATTCGCCGTTCAATTTTCTATCTAACGGTGTAATTTTGTATGTAACGATGTCTAAAAAAAAAAAAAAAAAAAAGGTCAGCCAACCAAACCGAACCAAACTTAACCTGTTCGCCATTCAATTTCCTATCTAATGGTGTAATTTGTTTCGAGTTATCGATGTAAATGTTCCAACACTATAAACGCCCATATCTCAGTCAAATGTTAACCAATCTTCAATATTGATATAGTTTTAGATTCGCCGTTCAATTTTCTATCTAACGGTGTAATTTTGTATGTAACGATGTCTAAAAAAAAAAAAAAAAAAAAAGGTCAGCCAACCAAACCGAACCAAACTTAACCTGTTCGCCATTCAATTTCCTATCTAATGGTGTAATTTGTTTCGAGTTATCGATGTTAATGTTCCAACATTATAAACGCTCATATCTCAGTCAAATGTTAACCAATCGTCGAAATTCATACATTTTTAGAATCGCCGTTCAATTTTCTATCTAACGGTGTAATTTTTTTAAATAAATCAACTAGTTTTTGAGAAATCGATGTAAACGTTCCAACATTATAAACGCTCATATCTCAGTCAAATGTTAACCAATCTTCAATATTGATATAGTTTTAGATTCGCCGTTCAATTTTCTATCTAACGGTGTAATTTTGTATGTAACGATGTCTAAAAAAAAAAAAAAAAAAAAGGTCAGCCAACCAAACCGAACCAAACTTAACCTGTTCGCCATTCAATTTCCTATCTAATGGTGTAATTTGTTTCGAGTTATCGATGTAAATGTTCCAACATTATAAACGCTCATATCTCAGTCAAATGTTAACCAATCTTAAATATTGATATAGTTTTAGATTCGCCGTTCAATTTTCTATCTAACGGTGTAATTTTTATAAAATAAATTGACTAGTTTTTGAGTAATCGATGTAAACGTTCCAACATTATAAACGCTCATATCTCAGTCAAATGTTAACCAATCTTAAATATTGATATAGTTTTAGATTCGCCGTTCAATTTTCTATCTAACGGTGTAATTTTTATAAAATAAATTGACTAGTTTTTGAGTAATCGATGTAAACGTTCCAACATTATAAACGCTCATATCTCAGTCAAATGTTAACCAATCTTCAATATTGATATAGTTTTAGATTCGCCGTTCAATTTTCTATCTAACGGTGTAATTTTGTATGTAACGATGTCTAAAAAAAAAAAAAAAAAAAAGGTCAGCCAACCAAACCGAACCAAACTTAACCTGTTCGCCATTCAATTTCCTATCTAATGGTGTAATTTGTTTCGAGTTATCGATGTAAATGTTCCAACATTATAAACGCTCATATCTCAGTCAAATGTTAACCAATCTTAAATATTGATATAGTTTTAGATTCGCCGTTCAATTTTCTATCTAACGGTGTAATTTTGTATGTAACGATGTCTAAAAAAAAAAAAAAAAAAAAGGTCAGCCAACCAAACCGAACCAAACTTAACCTGTTCGCCATTCAATTTCCTATCTAATGGTGTAATTTGTTTCGAGTTATCGATGTTAATGTTCCAACATTATAAACGCTCATATCTCAGTCAAATGTTAACCAATCGTCGAAATTCATACATTTTTAGAATCGCCTTTCAATTGTCTATCTAACCATGTAATTTTTTTAAAATAAATCGACTAGATTTTGAGTAATCGATGTAAACGTTCCAACATTATAAACGCTCATATCTCAGTCAAATGTTAACCAATCTTCAATATTGATATAGTTTAAGATTCGCCGTTTAATTTTCTATCTAACGATGTAATTTTTTTTAAATAAATTGACTAGTTTTTGAGTAATCGATGTAAACGTTCCAACATTATAAACGCTCATATCTCAGTCAAATGTTAACCAATCTTAAATATTGATATAGTTTTAGATTCGCCGTTCAATTTTCTATCTAACGGTGTAATTTTTATAAAATAAATTGACTAGTTTTTGAGTAATCGATGTAAACGTTCCAACATTATAAACGCTCATATCTCAGTCAAATGTTAACCAATCTTAAATATTGATATAGTTTTAGATTCGCCGTTCAATTTTCTATCTAACGGTGTAATTTTTATAAAATAAATTGACTAGTTTTTGAGAAATCGATGTAAACGTTCCAACATTATAAACGCTCATATCTCAGTCAAATGTTAACCAATCTTCAATATTGATATAGTTTTAGATTCGCCGTTCAATTTTCTATCTAACGGTGTAATTTTGTATGTAACGATGTCTAAAAAAAAAAAAAAAAAAAAGGTCAGCCAACCAAACCGAACCAAACTTAACCTGTTCGCCATTCAATTTCCTATCTAATGGTGTAATTTGTTTCGAGTTATCGATGTTAATGTTCCAACATTATAAACGCTCATATCTCAGTCAAATGTTAACCAATCGTCGAAATTCATACATTTTTAGAATCGCCTTTCAATTGTCTATCTAACCATGTAATTTTTTTAAAATAAATCGACTAGATTTTGAGTAATCGATGTAAACGTTCCAACATTATAAACGCTCATATCTCAGTCAAATGTTAACCAATCTTCAATATTGATATAGTTTAAGATTCGCCGTTTAATTTTCTATCTAACGATGTAATTTTTTTTAAATAAATTGACTAGTTTTTGAGTAATCGATGTAAACGTTCCAACATTATAAACGCTCATATCTCAGTCAAATGTTAACCAATCTTAAATATTGATATAGTTTTAGATTCGCCGTTCAATTTTCTATCTAACGGTGTAATTTTTATAAAATAAATTGACTAGTTTTTGAGTAATCGATGTAAACGTTCCAACATTATAAACGCTCATATCTCAGTCAAATGTTAACCAATCTTAAATATTGATATAGTTTTAGATTCGCCGTTCAATTTTCTATCTAACGGTGTAATTTTTATAAAATAAATTGACTAGTTTTTGAGTAATCGATGTAAACGTTCCAACATTATAAACGCTCATATCTCAGTCAAATGTTAACCAATCTTCAATATTGATATAGTTTTAGATTCGCCGTTCAATTTTCTATCTAACGGTGTAATTTTGTATGTAACGATGTCTAAAAAAAAAAAAAAAAAAAAGGTCAGCCAACCAAACCGAACCAAACTTAACCTGTTCGCCATTCAATTTCCTATCTAATGGTGTAATTTGTTTCGAGTTATCGATGTAAATGTTCCAACACTATAAACGCCCATATCTCAGTCAAATGTTAACCAATCTTCAATATTGATATAGTTTTAGATTCGCCGTTCAATTTTCTATCTAACGGTGTAATTTTGTATGTAACGATGTCTAAAAAAAAAAAAAAAAAAAAGGTCAGCCAACCAAACCGAACCAAACTTAACCTGTTCGCCATTCAATTTCCTATCTAATGGTGTAATTTGTTTCGAGTTATCGATGTTAATGTTCCAACATTATAAACGCTCATATCTCAGTCAAATGTTAACCAATCGTCGAAATTCATACATTTTTAGAATCGCCGTTCAATTTTCTATCTAACGGTGTAATTTTTTTAAATAAATCAACTAGTTTTTGAGAAATCGATGTAAACGTTCCAACATTATAAACGCTCATATCTCAGTCAAATGTTAACCAATCTTCAATATTGATATAGTTTTAGATTCGCCGTTCAATTTTCTATCTAACGGTGTAATTTTGTATGTAACGATGTCTAAAAAAAAAAAAAAAAAAAAGGTCAGCCAACCAAACCGAACCAAACTTAACCTGTTCGCCATTCAATTTCCTATCTAATGGTGTAATTTGTTTCGAGTTATCGATGTTAATGTTCCAACATTATAAACGCTCATATCTCAGTCAAATGTTAACCAATCGTCGAAATTCATACATTTTTAGAATCGCCTTTCAATTGTCTATCTAACCATGTAATTTTTTTAAAATAAATCGACTAGATTTTGAGTAATCGATGTAAACGTTCCAACATTATAAACGCTCATATCTCAGTCAAATGTAAACCAATCTTCAATATTGATATAGTTTAAGATTCGCCGTTTAATTTTCTATCTAACGATGTAATTTTTTTTAAATAAATTGACTAGTTTTTGAGTAATCGATGTAAACGTTCCAACATTATAAACGCTCATATCTCAGTCAAATGTTAACCAATCTTAAATATTGATATAGTTTTAGATTCGCCGTTCAATTTTCTATCTAACGGTGTAATTTTTATAAAATAAATTGACTAGTTTTTGAGTAATCGATGTAAACGTTCCAACATTATAAACGCTCATATCTCAGTCAAATGTTAACCAATCTTAAATATTGATATAGTTTTAGATTCGCCGTTCAATTTTCTATCTAACGGTGTAATTTTTATAAAATAAATTGACTAGTTTTTGAGTAATCGATGTAAACGTTCCAACATTATAAACGCTCATATCTCAGTCAAATGTTAACCAATCTTCAATATTGATATAGTTTTAGATTCGCCGTTCAATTTTCTATCTAACGGTGTAATTTTGTATGTAACGATGTCTAAAAAAAAAAAAAAAAAAAAGGTCAGCCAACCAAACCGAACCAAACTTAACCTGTTCGCCATTCAATTTCCTATCTAATGGTGTAATTTGTTTCGAGTTATCGATGTAAATGTTCCAACACTATAAACGCCCATATCTCAGTCAAATGTTAACCAATCTTCAATATTGATATAGTTTTAGATTCGCCGTTTAATTTTCTATCTAACGATGTAATTTTTTTTAAATAAATTGACTAGTTTTTGAGTAATCGATGTAAACGTTCCAACATTATAAACGCTCATATCTCAGTCAAATGTTAACCAATCTTAAATATTGATATAGTTTTAGATTCGCCGTTCAATTTTCTATCTAA
The DNA here is from genome assembly GCF_905147105.1 of Pieris brassicae. Taxonomy (NCBI): domain Eukaryota; kingdom Metazoa; phylum Arthropoda; class Insecta; order Lepidoptera; family Pieridae; genus Pieris; species Pieris brassicae. Next base: position 32,988 of record NW_025576230.1, read on the forward strand.
CGGTGTAATTTTTTTAAAATAAATCGACTAGATTTTGAGTAATCGATGTAAACGTTCCAACATTATAAACGCTCATATCTCAGTCAAATGTAAACCAATCTTCAATATTGATATAGTTTAAGATTCGCCGTTTAATTTTCTATCTAACGATGTAATTTTTTTTAAATAAATTGACTAGTTTTTGAGTAATCGATGTAAACGTTCCAACATTATAAACGCTCATATCTCAGTCAAATGTTAACCAATCTTAAATATTGATATAGTTTTAGATTCGCCGTTCAATTTTCTATCTAACGGTGTAATTTTTATAAAATAAATTGACTAGTTTTTGAGTAATCGATGTAAACGTTCCAACATTATAAACGCTCATATCTCAGTCAAATGTTAACCAATCTTAAATATTGATATAGTTTTAGATTCGCCGTTCAATTTTCTATCTAACGGTGTAATTTTTATAAAATAAATTGACTAGTTTTTGAGTAATCGATGTAAACGTTCCAACATTATAAACGCTCATATCTCAGTCAAATGTTAACCAATCTTCAATATTGATATAGTTTTAGATTCGCCGTTCAATTTTCTATCTAACGGTGTAATTTTGTATGTAACGATGTCTAAAAAAAAAAAAAAAAAAAAGGTCAGCCAACCAAACCGAACCAAACTTAACCTGTTCGCCATTCAATTTCCTATCTAATGGTGTAATTTGTTTCGAGTTATCGATGTAAATGTTCCAACACTATAAACGCCCATATCTCAGTCAAATGTTAACCAATCTTCAATATTGATATAGTTTTAGATTCGCCGTTCAATTTTCTATCTAACGGTGTAATTTTTATAAAATAAATCGACTAGTTTTTGAGAAATCGATGTAAACGTTCCAACACTATAAACGCCCATATCTCAGTCAAATGTTAACCAATCTTCAATATTGATATAGTTTTAGATTCGCCGTTCAATTTTCTATCTAACGGTGTAATTTTGTATGTAACGATGTCTAAAAAAAAAAAAAAAAAAAAGGTCAGCCAACCAAACCGAACCAAACTTAACCTGTTCGCCATTCAATTTCCTATCTAATGGTGTAATTTGTTTCGAGTTATCGATGTAAATGTTCCAACACTATAAACGCCCATATCTCAGTCAAATGTTAACCAATCTTCAATATTGATATAGTTTTAGATTCGCCGTTCAATTTTCTATCTAACGGTGTAATTTTGTATGTAACGATGTCTAAAAAAAAAAAAAAAAAAAAGGTCAGCCAACCAAACCGAACCAAACTTAACCTGTTCGCCATTCAATTTCCTATCTAATGGTGTAATTTGTTTCGAGTTATCGATGTTAATGTTCCAACATTATAAACGCTCATATCTCAGTCAAATGTTAACCAATCGTCGAAATTCATACATTTTTAGAATCGCCGTTCAATTTTCTATCTAACGGTGTAATTTTTTTAAATAAATCAACTAGTTTTTGAGAAATCGATGTAAACGTTCCAACATTATAAACGCTCATATCTCAGTCAAATGTTAACCAATCTTCAATATTGATATAGTTTTAGATTCGCCGTTCAATTTTCTATCTAACGGTGTAATTTTGTATGTAACGATGTCTAAAAAAAAAAAAAAAAAAAAGGTCAGCCAACCAAACCGAACCAAACTTAACCTGTTCGCCATTCAATTTCCTATCTAATGGTGTAATTTGTTTCGAGTTATCGATGTAAATGTTCCAACATTATAAACGCTCATATCTCAGTCAAATGTTAACCAATCTTAAATATTGATATAGTTTTAGATTCGCCGTTCAATTTTCTATCTAACGGTGTAATTTTTATAAAATAAATTGACTAGTTTTTGAGTAATCGATGTAAACGTTCCAACATTATAAACGCTCATATCTCAGTCAAATGTTAACCAATCTTCAATATTGATATAGTTTTAGATTCGCCGTTCAATTTTCTATCTAACGGTGTAATTTTTATAAAATAAATTGACTAGTTTTTGAGTAATCGATGTAAACGTTCCAACATTATAAACGCTCATATCTCAGTCAAATGTTAACCAATCTTCAATATTGATATAGTTTTAGATTCGCCGTTCAATTTTCTATCTAACGGTGTAATTTTGTATGTAACGATGTCTAAAAAAAAAAAAAAAAAAAAGGTCAGCCAACCAAACCGAACCAAACTTAACCTGTTCGCCATTCAATTTCCTATCTAATGGTGTAATTTGTTTCGAGTTATCGATGTAAATGTTCCAACACTATAAACGCCCATATCTCAGTCAAATGTTAACCAATCTTCAATATTGATATAGTTTAAGATTCGCCGTTCAATTTTCTATCTAACGATGTAATTTTGTATGTAACGATGTCTAAAAAAAAAAAAAAAAAAAAGGTCAGCCAACCAAACCGAACCAAACTTAACCTGTTCGCCATTCAATTTCCTATCTAATGGTGTAATTTGTTTCGAGTTATCGATGTAAACGTTCCAACATTATAAACGCTCATATCTCAGTCAAATGTTAACCAATCTTCAATATTGATATAGTTTAAGATTCGCCGTTCAATTTTCTATCTAACGATGTAATTTTTTTTAAATAAATTGACTAGATTTTGAGTAATCGATGTAAACGTTCCAACATTATAAACGCTCATATCTCAGTCAAATGTTAACCAATCTTCAATATTGATATAGTTTTAGATTCGCCGTTCAATTTTCTATCTAACGGTGTAATTTTGTATGTAACGATGTCTAAAAAAAAAAAAAAAAAAAAGGTCAGCCAACCAAACCGAACCAAACTTAACCTGTTCGCCATTCAATTTCCTATCTAATGGTGTAATTTGTTTCGAGTTATCGATGTAAACGTTCCAACATTATAAACGCTCATATCTCAGTCAAATGTAAACCAATCTTCAATATTGATATAGTTTAAGATTCGCCGTTTAATTTTCTATCTAACGATGTAATTTTTTTTAAATAAATTGACTAGTTTTTGAGTAATCGATGTAAACGTTCCAACATTATAAACGCTCATATCTCAGTCAAATGTTAACCAATCTTAAATATTGATATAGTTTTAGATTCGCCGTTCAATTTTCTATCTAACGGTGTAATTTTTATAAAATAAATTGACTAGTTTTTGAGTAATCGATGTAAACGTTCCAACATTATAAACGCTCATATCTCAGTCAAATGTTAACCAATCTTAAATATTGATATAGTTTTAGATTCGCCGTTCAATTTTCTATCTAACGGTGTAATTTTTATAAAATAAATTGACTAGTTTTTGAGTAATCGATGTAAACGTTCCAACATTATAAACGCTCATATCTCAGTCAAATGTTAACCAATCTTCAATATTGATATAGTTTTAGATTCGCCGTTCAATTTTCTATCTAACGGTGTAATTTTGTATGTAACGATGTCTAAAAAAAAAAAAAAAAAAAAAGGTCAGCCAACCAAACCGAACCAAACTTAACCTGTTCGCCATTCAATTTCCTATCTAATGGTGTAATTTGTTTCGAGTTATCGATGTAAATGTTCCAACACTATAAACGCCCATATCTCAGTCAAATGTTAACCAATCTTCAATATTGATATAGTTTTAGATTCGCCGTTCAATTTTCTATCTAACGGTGTAATTTTTTTAAAATAAATCGACTAGATTTTGAGTAATCGATGTAAACGTTCCAACATTATAAACGCTCATATCTCAGTCAAATGTAAACCAATCTTCAATATTGATATAGTTTAAGATTCGCCGTTTAATTTTCTATCTAACGATGTAATTTTTTTTAAATAAATTGACTAGTTTTTGAGTAATCGATGTAAACGTTCCAACATTATAAACGCTCATATCTCAGTCAAATGTTAACCAATCTTAAATATTGATATAGTTTTAGATTCGCCGTTCAATTTTCTATCTAACGGTGTAATTTTTATAAAATAAATTGACTAGTTTTTGAGTAATCGATGTAAACGTTCCAACATTATAAACGCTCATATCTCAGTCAAATGTTAACCAATCTTAAATATTGATATAGTTTTAGATTCGCCGTTCAATTTTCTATCTAACGGTGTAATTTTTATAAAATAAATTGACTAGTTTTTGAGTAATCGATGTAAACGTTCCAACATTATAAACGCTCATATCTCAGTCAAATGTTAACCAATCTTCAATATTGATATAGTTTTAGATTCGCCGTTCAATTTTCTATCTAACGGTGTAATTTTGTATGTAACGATGTCTAAAAAAAAAAAAAAAAAAAAGGTCAGCCAACCAAACCGAACCAAACTTAACCTGTTCGCCATTCAATTTCCTATCTAATGGTGTAATTTGTTTCGAGTTATCGATGTAAATGTTCCAACACTATAAACGCCCATATCTCAGTCAAATGTTAACCAATCTTCAATATTGATATAGTTTTAGATTCGCCGTTCAATTTTCTATCTAACGGTGTAATTTTTATAAAATAAATCGACTAGTTTTTGAGAAATCGATGTAAACGTTCCAACACTATAAACGCCCATATCTCAGTCAAATGTTAACCAATCTTCAATATTGATATAGTTTTAGATTCGCCGTTCAATTTTCTATCTAACGGTGTAATTTTGTATGTAACGATGTCTAAAAAAAAAAAAAAAAAAAAAGGTCAGCCAACCAAACCGAACCAAACTTAACCTGTTCGCCATTCAATTTCCTATCTAATGGTGTAATTTGTTTCGAGTTATCGATGTAAATGTTCCAACACTATAAACGCCCATATCTCAGTCAAATGTTAACCAATCTTCAATATTGATATAGTTTTAGATTCGCCGTTCAATTTTCTATCTAACGGTGTAATTTTGTATGTAACGATGTCTAAAAAAAAAAAAAAAAAAAAGGTCAGCCAACCAAACCGAACCAAACTTAACCTGTTCGCCATTCAATTTCCTATCTAATGGTGTAATTTGTTTCGAGTTATCGATGTAAATGTTCCAACATTATAAACGCTCATATCTCAGTCAAATGTTAACCAATCGTCGAAATTCATACATTTTTAGAATCGCCGTTCAATTTTCTATCTAACGGTGTAATTTTTTTAAATAAATCAACTAGTTTTTGAGAAATCGATGTAAACGTTCCAACATTATAAACGCTCATATCTCAGTCAAATGTTAACCAATCTTCAATATTGATATAGTTTTAGATTCGCCGTTCAATTTTCTATCTAACGGTGTAATTTTGTATGTAACGATGTCTAAAAAAAAAAAAAAAAAAAAGGTCAGCCAACCAAACCGAACCAAACTTAACCTGTTCGCCATTCAATTTCCTATCTAATGGTGTAATTTGTTTCGAGTTATCGATGTAAATGTTCCAACATTATAAACGCTCATATCTCAGTCAAATGTTAACCAATCTTAAATATTGATATAGTTTTAGATTCGCCGTTCAATTTTCTATCTAACGGTGTAATTTTTATAAAATAAATTGACTAGTTTTTGAGTAATCGATGTAAACGTTCCAACATTATAAACGCTCATATCTCAGTCAAATGTTAACCAATCTTAAATATTGATATAGTTTTAGATTCGCCGTTCAATTTTCTATCTAACGGTGTAATTTTTATAAAATAAATTGACTAGTTTTTGAGTAATCGATGTAAACGTTCCAACATTATAAACGCTCATATCTCAGTCAAATGTTAACCAATCTTCAATATTGATATAGTTTTAGATTCGCCGTTCAATTTTCTATCTAACGGTGTAATTTTGTATGTAACGATGTCTAAAAAAAAAAAAAAAAAAAAGGTCAGCCAACCAAACCGAACCAAACTTAACCTGTTCGCCATTCAATTTCCTATCTAATGGTGTAATTTGTTTCGAGTTATCGATGTAAATGTTCCAACACTATAAACGCCCATATCTCAGTCAAATGTTAACCAATCTTCAATATTGATATAGTTTTAGATTCGCCGTTCAATTTTCTATCTAACGGTGTAATTTTGTATGTAACGATGTCTAAAAAAAAAAAAAAAAAAAAGGTCAGCCAACCAAACCGAACCAAACTTAACCTGTTCGCCATTCAATTTCCTATCTAATGGTGTAATTTGTTTCGAGTTATCGATGTAAACGTTCCAACATTATAAACGCTCATATCTCAGTCAAATGTTAACCAATCTTCAATATTGATATAGTTTAAGATTCGCCGTTCAATTTTCTATCTAACGATGTAATTTTTTTTAAATAAATTGACTAGATTTTGAGTAATCGATGTAAACGTTCCAACATTATAAACGCTCATATCTCAGTCAAATGTTAACCAATCTTCAATATTGATATAGTTTTAGATTCGCCGTTCAATTTTCTATCTAACGGTGTAATTTTGTATGTAACGATGTCTAAAAAAAAAAAAAAAAAAAAGGTCAGCCAACCAAACCGAACCAAACTTAACCTGTTCGCCATTCAATTTCCTATCTAATGGTGTAATTTGTTTCGAGTTATCGATGTAAACGTTCCAACATTATAAACGCTCATATCTCAGTCAAATGTAAACCAATCTTCAATATTGATATAGTTTAAGATTCGCCGTTTAATTTTCTATCTAACGATGTAATTTTTTTTAAATAAATTGACTAGTTTTTGAGTAATCGATGTAAACGTTCCAACATTATAAACGCTCATATCTCAGTCAAATGTTAACCAATCTTAAATATTGATATAGTTTTAGATTCGCCGTTCAATTTTCTATCTAACGGTGTAATTTTTATAAAATAAATTGACTAGTTTTTGAGTAATCGATGTAAACGTTCCAACATTATAAACGCTCATATCTCAGTCAAATGTTAACCAATCTTAAATATTGATATAGTTTTAGATTCGCCGTTCAATTTTCTATCTAACGGTGTAATTTTTATAAAATAAATTGACTAGTTTTTGAGTAATCGATGTAAACGTTCCAACATTATAAACGCTCATATCTCAGTCAAATGTTAACCAATCTTCAATATTGATATAGTTTTAGATTCGCCGTTCAATTTTCTATCTAACGGTGTAATTTTGTATGTAACGATGTCTAAAAAAAAAAAAAAAAAAAAGGTCAGCCAACCAAACCGAACCAAACTTAACCTGTTCGCCATTCAATTTCCTATCTAATGGTGTAATTTGTTTCGAGTTATCGATGTAAATGTTCCAACACTATAAACGCCCATATCTCAGTCAAATGTTAACCAATCTTCAATATTGATATAGTTTTAGATTCGCCGTTCAATTTTCTATCTAACGGTGTAATTTTTTTAAAATAAATCGACTAGATTTTGAGTAATCGATGTAAACGTTCCAACATTATAAACGCTCATATCTCAGTCAAATGTAAACCAATCTTCAATATTGATATAGTTTAAGATTCGCCGTTTAATTTTCTATCTAACGATGTAATTTTTTTTAAATAAATTGACTAGTTTTTGAGTAATCGATGTAAACGTTCCAACATTATAAACGCTCATATCTCAGTCAAATGTTAACCAATCTTAAATATTGATATAGTTTTAGATTCGCCGTTCAATTTTCTATCTAACGGTGTAATTTTTATAAAATAAATTGACTAGTTTTTGAGTAATCGATGTAAACGTTCCAACATTATAAACGCTCATATCTCAGTCAAATGTTAACCAATCTTAAATATTGATATAGTTTTAGATTCGCCGTTCAATTTTCTATCTAACGGTGTAATTTTTATAAAATAAATTGACTAGTTTTTGAGTAATCGATGTAAACGTTCCAACATTATAAACGCTCATATCTCAGTCAAATGTTAACCAATCTTCAATATTGATATAGTTTTAGATTCGCCGTTCAATTTTCTATCTAACGGTGTAATTTTGTATGTAACGATGTCTAAAAAAAAAAAAAAAAAAAAAGGTCAGCCAACCAAACCGAACCAAACTTAACCTGTTCGCCATTCAATTTCCTATCTAATGGTGTAATTTGTTTCGAGTTATCGATGTAAATGTTCCAACACTATAAACGCCCATATCTCAGTCAAATGTTAACCAATCTTCAATATTGATATAGTTTTAGATTCGCCGTTCAATTTTCTATCTAACGGTGTAATTTTTATAAAATAAATCGACTAGTTTTTGAGAAATCGATGTAAACGTTCCAACACTATAAACGCCCATATCTCAGTCAAATGTTAACCAATCTTCAATATTGATATAGTTTTAGATTCGCCGTTCAATTTTCTATCTAACGGTGTAATTTTGTATGTAACGATGTCAAAAAAAAAAAAAAAAAAAAAGGTCAGCCAACCAAACCGAACCAAACTTAACCTGTTCGCCATTCAATTTCCTATCTAATGGTGTAATTTGTTTCGAGTTATCGATGTAAATGTTCCAACACTATAAACGCCCATATCTCAGTCAAATGTTAACCAATCTTCAATATTGATATAGTTTTAGATTCGCCGTTCAATTTTCTATCTAACGGTGTAATTTTGTATGTAACGATGTCTAAAAAAAAAAAAAAAAAAAAGGTCAGCCAACCAAACCGAACCAAACTTAACCTGTTCGCCATTCAATTTCCTATCTAATGGTGTAATTTGTTTCGAGTTATCGATGTTAATGTTCCAACATTATAAACGCTCATATCTCAGTCAAATGTTAACCAATCGTCGAAATTCATACATTTTTAGAATCGCCGTTCAATTTTCTATCTAACGGTGTAATTTTTTTAAATAAATCAACTAGTTTTTGAGAAATCGATGTAAACGTTCCAACATTATAAACGCTCATATCTCAGTCAAATGTTAACCAATCTTCAATATTGATATAGTTTTAGATTCGCCGTTCAATTTTCTATCTAACGGTGTAATTTTGTATGTAACGATGTCTAAAAAAAAAAAAAAAAAAAAGGTCAGCCAACCAAACCGAACCAAACTTAACCTGTTCGCCATTCAATTTCCTATCTCATGGTGTAATTTGTTTCGAGTTATCGATGTAAATGTTCCAACATTATAAACGCTCATATCTCAGTCAAATGTTAACCAATCTTAAATATTGATATAGTTTTAGATTCGCCGTTCAATTTTCTATCTAACGGTGTAATTTTTATAAAATAAATTGACTAGTTTTTGAGTAATCGATGTAAACGTTCCAACATTATAAACGCTCATATCTCAGTCAAATGTTAACCAATCTTAAATATTGATATAGTTTTAGATTCGCCGTTCAATTTTCTATCTAACGGTGTAATTTTTATAAAATAAATTGACTAGTTTTTGAGTAATCGATGTAAACGTTCCAACATTATAAACGCTCATATCTCAGTCAAATGTTAACCAATCTTCAATATTGATATAGTTTTAGATTCGCCGTTCAATTTTCTATCTAACGGTGTAATTTTGTATGTAACGATGTCTAAAAAAAAAAAAAAAAAAAAGGTCAGCCAACCAAACCGAACCAAACTTAACCTGTTCGCCATTCAATTTCCTATCTAATGGTGTAATTTGTTTCGAGTTATCGATGTAAATGTTCCAACACTATAAACGCCCATATCTCAGTCAAATGTTAACCAATCTTCAATATTGATATAGTTTTAGATTCGCCGTTCAATTTTCTATCTAACGGTGTAATTTTGTATGTAACGATGTCTAAAAAAAAAAAAAAAAAAAAGGTCAGCCAACCAAACCGAACCAAACTTAACCTGTTCGCCATTCAATTTCCTATCTAATGGTGTAATTTGTTTCGAGTTATCGATGTAAACGTTCCAACATTATAAACGCTCATATCTCAGTCAAATGTTAACCAATCTTCAATATTGATATAGTTTAAGATTCGCCGTTCAATTTTCTATCTAACGATGTAATTTTTTTTAAATAAATTGACTAGATTTTGAGTAATCGATGTAAACGTTCCAACATTATAAACGCTCATATCTCAGTCAAATGTTAACCAATCTTCAATATTGATATAGTTTTAGATTCGCCGTTCAATTTTCTATCTAACGGTGTAATTTTGTATGTAACGATGTCTAAAAAAAAAAAAAAAAAAAAGGTCAGCCAACCAAACCGAACCAAACTTAACCTGTTCGCCATTCAATTTCCTATCTAATGGTGTAATTTGTTTCGAGTTATCGATGTTAATGTTCCAACATTATAAACGCTCATATCTCAGTCAAATGTTAACCAATCGTCGAAATTCATACATTTTTAGAATCGCCTTTCAATTGTCTATCTAACCATGTAATTTTTTTAAAATAAATCGACTAGATTTTGAGTAATCGATGTAAACGTTCCAACATTATAAACGCTCATATCTCAGTCAAATGTTAACCAATCTTCAATATTGATATAGTTTAAGATTCGCCGTTTAATTTTCTATCTAACGATGTAATTTTTTTTAAATAAATTGACTAGTTTTTGAGTAATCGATGTAAACGTTCCAACATTATAAACGCTCATATCTCAGTCAAATGTAAACCAATCTTCAATATTGATATAGTTTAAGATTCGCCGTTTAATTTTCTATCTAACGATGTAATTTTTTTTAAATAAATTGACTAGTTTTTGAGTAATCGATGTAAACGTTCCAACATTATAAACGCTCATATCTCAGTCAAATGTTAACCAATCTTAAATATTGATATAGTTTTAGATTCGCCGTTCAATTTTCTATCTAACGGTGTAATTTTTATAAAATAAATTGACTAGTTTTTGAGTAATCGATGTAAACGTTCCAACATTATAAACGCTCATATCTCAGTCAAATGTTAACCAATCTTAAATATTGATATAGTTTTAGATTCGCCGTTCAATTTTCTATCTAACGGTGTAATTTTTATAAAATAAATTGACTAGTTTTTGAGTAATCGATGTAAACGTTCCAACATTATAAACGCTCATATCTCAGTCAAATGTTAACCAATCTTCAATATTGATATAGTTTTAGATTCGCCGTTCAATTTTCTATCTAACGGTGTAATTTTGTATGTAACGATGTCTAAAAAAAAAAAAAAAAAAAAGGTCAGCCAACCAAACCGAACCAAACTTAACCTGTTCGCCATTCAATTTCCTATCTAATGGTGTAATTTGTTTCGAGTTATCGATGTAAATGTTCCAACACTATAAACGCCCATATCTCAGTCAAATGTTAACCAATCTTCAATATTGATATAGTTTTAGATTCGCCGTTCAATTTTCTATCTAACGGTGTAATTTTTTTAAAATAAATCGACTAGATTTTGAGTAATCGATGTAAACGTTCCAACATTATAAACGCTCATATCTCAGTCAAATGTTAACCAATCTTCAATATTGATATAGTTTAAGATTCGCCGTTTAATTTTCTATCTAACGATGTAATTTTTTTTAAATAAATTGACTAGTTTTTGAGTAATCGATGTAAACGTTCCAACATTATAAACGCTCATATCTCAGTCAAATGTTAACCAATCTTAAATATTGATATAGTTTTAGATTCGCCGTTCAATTTTCTATCTAACGGTGTAATTTTTATAAAATAAATTGACTAGTTTTTGAGTAATCGATGTAAACGTTCCAACATTATAAACGCTCATATCTCAGTCAAATGTTAACCAATCTTAAATATTGATATAGTTTTAGATTCGCCGTTCAATTTTCTATCTAACGGTGTAATTTTTATAAAATAAATTGACTAGTTTTTGAGTAATCGATGTAAACGTTCCAACATTATAAACGCTCATATCTCAGTCAAATGTTAACCAATCTTCAATATTGATATAGTTTTAGATTCGCCGTTCAATTTTCTATCTAACGGTGTAATTTTGTATGTAACGATGTCTAAAAAAAAAAAAAAAAAAAAGGTCAGCCAACCAAACCGAACCAAACTTAACCTGTTCGCCATTCAATTTCCTATCTAATGGTGTAATTTGTTTCGAGTTATCGATGTAAATGTTCCAACACTATAAACGCCCATATCTCAGTCAAATGTTAACCAATCTTCAATATTGATATAGTTTTAGATTCGCCGTTCAATTTTCTATCTAACGGTGTAATTTTTATAAAATAAATCGACTAGTTTTTGAGAAATCGATGTAAACGTTCCAACACTATAAACGCCCATATCTCAGTCAAATGTTAACCAATCTTCAATATTGATATAGTTTTAGATTCGCCGTTCAATTTTCTATCTAACGGTGTAATTTTGTATGTAACGATGTCTAAAAAAAAAAAAAAAAAAAAGGTCAGCCAACCAAACCGAACCAAACTTAACCTGTTCGCCATTCAATTTCCTATCTAATGGTGTAATTTGTTTCGAGTTATCGATGTAAATGTTCCAACACTATAAACGCCCATATCTCAGTCAAATGTTAACCAATCTTCAATATTGATATAGTTTTAGATTCGCCGTTCAATTTTCTATCTAACGGTGTAATTTTGTATGTAACGATGTCTAAAAAAAAAAAAAAAAAAAAGGTCAGCCAACCAAACCGAACCAAACTTAACCTGTTCGCCATTCAATTTCCTATCTAATGGTGTAATTTGTTTCGAGTTATCGATGTTAATGTTCCAACATTATAAACGCTCATATCTCAGTCAAATGTTAACCAATCGTCGAAATTCATACATTTTTAGAATCGCCGTTCAATTTTCTATCTAACGGTGTAATTTTTTTAAATAAATCAACTAGTTTTTGAGAAATCGATGTAAACGTTCCAACATTATAAACGCTCATATCTCAGTCAAATGTTAACCAATCTTCAATATTGATATAGTTTTAGATTCGCCGTTCAATTTTCTATCTAACGGTGTAATTTTGTATGTAACGATGTCTAAAAAAAAAAAAAAAAAAAAGGTCAGCCAACCAAACCGAACCAAACTTAACCTGTTCGCCATTCAATTTCCTATCTAATGGTGTAATTTGTTTCGAGTTATCGATGTAAATGTTCCAACATTATAAACGCTCATATCTCAGTCAAATGTTAACCAATCTTAAATATTGATATAGTTTTAGATTCGCCGTTCAATTTTCTATCTAACGGTGTAATTTTTATAAAATAAATTGACTAGTTTTTGAGTAATCGATGTAAACGTTCCAACATTATAAACGCTCATATCTCAGTCAAATGTTAACCAATCTTAAATATTGATATAGTTTTAGATTCGCCGTTCAATTTTCTATCTAACGGTGTAATTTTTATAAAATAAATTGACTAGTTTTTGAGTAATCGATGTAAACGTTCCAACATTATAAACGCTCATATCTCAGTCAAATGTTAACCAATCTTCAATATTGATATAGTTTTAGATTCGCCGTTCAATTTTCTATCTAACGGTGTAATTTTGTATGTAACGATGTCTAAAAAAAAAAAAAAAAAAAAGGTCAGCCAACCAAACCGAACCAAACTTAACCTGTTCGCCATTCAATTTCCTATCTAATGGTGTAATTTGTTTCGAGTTATCGATGTAAATGTTCCAACACTATAAACGCCCATATCTCAGTCAAATGTTAACCAATCTTCAATATTGATATAGTTTTAGATTCGCCGTTCAATTTTCTATCTAACGGTGTAATTTTGTATGTAACGATGTCTAAAAAAAAAAAAAAAAAAAAGGTCAGCCAACCAAACCGAACCAAACTTAACCTGTTCGCCATTCAATTTCCTATCTAATGGTGTAATTTGTTTCGAGTTATCGATGTAAACGTTCCAACATTATAAACGCTCATATCTCAGTCAAATGTTAACCAATCTTCAATATTGATATAGTTTTAGATTCGCCGTTCAATTTTCTATCTAACGATGTAATTTTTTTTAAATAAATTGACTAGATTTTGAGTAATCGATGTAAACGTTCCAACATTATAAACGCTCATATCTCAGTCAAATGTTAACCAATCTTCAATATTGATATAGTTTTAGATTCGCCGTTCAATTTTCTATCTAACGGTGTAATTTTGTATGTAACGATGTCTAAAAAAAAAAAAAAAAAAAAGGTCAGCCAACCAAACCGAACCAAACTTAACCTGTTCGCCATTCAATTTCCTATCTAATGGTGTAATTTGTTTCGAGTTATCGATGTTAATGTTCCAACATTATAAACGCTCATATCTCAGTCAAATGTTAACCAATCGTCGAAATTCATACATTTTTAGAATCGCCTTTCAATTGTCTATCTAACCATGTAATTTTTTTAAAATAAATCGACTAGATTTTGAGTAATCGATGTAAACGTTCCAACATTATAAACGCTCATATCTCAGTCAAATGTTAACCAATCTTCAATATTGATATAGTTTAAGATTCGCCGTTTAATTTTCTATCTAACGATGTAATTTTTTTTAAATAAATTGACTAGTTTTTGAGTAATCGATGTAAACGTTCCAACATTATAAACGCTCATATCTCAGTCAAATGTAAACCAATCTTCAATATTGATATAGTTTAAGATTCGCCGTTTAATTTTCTATCTAACGATGTAATTTTTTTTAAATAAATTGACTAGTTTTTGAGTAATCGATGTAAACGTTCCAACATTATAAACGCTCATATCTCAGTCAAATGTTAACCAATCTTAAATATTGATATAGTTTTAGATTCGCCGTTCAATTTTCTATCTAACGGTGTAATTTTTATAAAATAAATTGACTAGTTTTTGAGTAATCGATGTAAACGTTCCAACATTATAAACGCTCATATCTCAGTCAAATGTTAACCAATCTTAAATATTGATATAGTTTTAGATTCGCCGTTCAATTTTCTATCTAACGGTGTAATTTTTATAAAATAAATTGACTAGTTTTTGAGTAATCGATGTAAACGTTCCAACATTATAAACGCTCATATCTCAGTCAAATGTTAACCAATCTTCAATATTGATATAGTTTTAGATTCGCCGTTCAATTTTCTATCTAACGGTGTAATTTTGTATGTAACGATGTCTAAAAAAAAAAAAAAAAAAAAAGGTCAGCCAACCAAACCGAACCAAACTTAACCTGTTCGCCATTCAATTTCCTATCTAATGGTGTAATTTGTTTCGAGTTATCGATGTAAACGTTCCAACACTATAAACGCCCATATCTCAGTCAAATGTTAACCAATCTTCAATATTGATATAGTTTTAGATTCGCCGTTCAATTTTCTATCTAACGGTGTAATTTTGTATGTAACGATGTCTAAAAAAAAAAAAAAAAAAAAGGTCAGCCAACCAAACCGAACCAAACTTAACCTGTTCGCCATTCAATTTCCTATCTAATGGTGTAATTTGTTTCGAGTTATCGATGTAAACGTTCCAACATTATAAACGCTCATATCTCAGTCAAATGTTAACCAATCTTCAATATTGATATAGTTTAAGATTCGCCGTTCAATTTTCTATCTAACGATGTAATTTTTTTTAAATAAATTGACTAGATTTTGAGTAATCGATGTAAACGTTCCAACATTATAAACGCTCATATCTCAGTCAAATGTTAACCAATCTTCAATATTGATATAGTTTTAGATTCGCCGTTCAATTTTCTATCTAACGGTGTAATTTTGTATGTAACGATGTCTAAAAAAAAAAAAAAAAAAAAGGTCAGCCAACCAAACCGAACCAAACTTAACCTGTTCGCCATTCAATTTCCTATCTAATGGTGTAATTTGTTTCGAGTTATCGATGTTAATGTTCCAACATTATAAACGCTCATATCTCAGTCAAATGTTAACCAATCGTCGAAATTCATACATTTTTAGAATCGCCTTTCAATTGTCTATCTAACCATGTAATTTTTTTAAAATAAATCGACTAGATTTTGAGTAATCGATGTAAACGTTCCAACATTATAAACGCTCATATCTCAGTCAAATGTTAACCAATCTTCAATATTGATATAGTTTAAGATTCGCCGTTTAATTTTCTATCTAACGATGTAATTTTTTTTAAATAAATTGACTAGTTTTTGAGTAATCGATGTAAACGTTCCAACATTATAAACGCTCATATCTCAGTCAAATGTTAACCAATCGTCGAAATTCATACATTTTTAGAATCGCCGTTCAATTTTCTATCTAACGGTGTAATTTTTTTAAATAAATCAACTAGTTTTTGAGAAATCGATGTAAACGTTCCAACATTATAAACGCTCATATCTCAGTCAAATGTTAACCAATCTTCAATATTGATATAGTTTTAGATTCGCCGTTCAATTTTCTATCTAACGGTGTAATTTTGTATGTAACGATGTCTAAAAAAAAAAAAAAAAAAAAGGTCAGCCAACCAAACCGAACCAAACTTAACCTGTTCGCCATTCAATTTCCTATCTAATGGTGTAATTTGTTTCGAGTTATCGATGTTAATGTTCCAACATTATAAACGCTCATATCTCAGTCAAATGTTAACCAATCTTCAATATTGATATAGTTTTAGATTCGCCGTTCAATTTTCTATCTAACGGTGTAATTTTGTATGTAACGATGTCTAAAAAAAAAAAAAAAAAAAAGGTCAGCCAACCAAACCGAACCAAACTTAACCTGTTCGCCATTCAATTTCCTATCTAATGGTGTAATTTGTTTCGAGTTATCGATGTAAATGTTCCAACATTATAAACGCTCATATCTCAGTCAAATGTTAACCAATCGTCGAAATTCATACATTTTTAGAATCGCCTTTCAATTGTCTATCTAACCATGTAATTTTTTTAAAATAAATCGACTAGATTTTGAGTAATCGATGTAAACGTTCCAACATTATAAACGCTCATATCTCAGTCAAATGTTAACCAATCTTCAATATTGATATAGTTTAAGATTCGCCGTTTAATTTTCTATCTAACGATGTAATTTTTTTTAAATAAATTGACTAGTTTTTGAGTAATCGATGTAAACGTTCCAACATTATAAACGCTCATATCTCAGTCAAATGTTAACCAATCTTAAATATTGATATAGTTTTAGATTCGCCGTTCAATTTTCTATCTAACGGTGTAATTTTTATAAAATAAATTGACTAGTTTTTGAGTAATCGATGTAAACGTTCCAACATTATAAACGCTCATATCTCAGTCAAATGTTAACCAATCTTAAATATTGATATAGTTTTAGATTCGCCGTTCAATTTTCTATCTAACGGTGTAATTTTTATAAAATAAATTGACTAGTTTTTGAGTAATCGATGTAAACGTTCCAACATTATAAACGCTCATATCTCAGTCAAATGTTAACCAATCTTCAATATTGATATAGTTTTAGATTCGCCGTTCAATTTTCTATCTAACGGTGTAATTTTGTATGTAACGATGTCTAAAAAAAAAAAAAAAAAAAAGGTCAGCCAACCAAACCGAACCAAACTTAACCTGTTCGCCATTCAATTTCCTATCTAATGGTGTAATTTGTTTCGAGTTATCGATGTAAATGTTCCAACACTATAAACGCCCATATCTCAGTCAAATGTTAACCAATCTTAAATATTGATATAGTTTTAGATTCGCCGTTCAATTTTCTATCTAACGGTGTAATTTTTATAAAATAAATCGACTAGTTTTTGAGAAATCGATGTAAACGTTCCAACACTATAAACGCCCATATCTCAGTCAAATGTTAACCAATCTTCAATATTGATATAGTTTTAGATTCGCCGTTCAATTTTCTATCTAACGGTGTAATTTTGTATGTAACGATGTCTAAAAAAAAAAAAAAAAAAAAGGTCAGCCAACCAAACCGAACCAAACTTAACCTGTTCGCCATTCAATTTCCTATCTAATGGTGTAATTTGTTTCGAGTTATCGATGTAAATGTTCCAACACTATAAACGCCCATATCTCAGTCAAATGTTAACCAATCTTCAATATTGATATAGTTTTAGATTCGCCGTTCAATTTTCTATCTAACGGTGTAATTTTGTATGTAACGATGTCTAAAAAAAAAAAAAAAAAAAAGGTCAGCCAACCAAACCGAACCAAACTTAACCTGTTCGCCATTCAATTTCCTATCTAATGGTGTAATTTGTTTCGAGTTATCGATGTTAATGTTCCAACATTATAAACGCTCATATCTCAGTCAAATGTTAACCAATCGTCGAAATTCATACATTTTTAGAATCGCCGTTCAATTTTCTATCTAACGGTGTAATTTTTTTAAATAAATCAACTAGTTTTTGAGAAATCGATGTAAACGTTCCAACATTATAAACGCTCATATCTCAGTCAAATGTTAACCAATCTTCAATATTGATATAGTTTTAGATTCGCCGTTCAATTTTCTATCTAACGGTGTAATTTTGTATGTAACGATGTCTAAAAAAAAAAAAAAAAAAAAGGTCAGCCAACCAAACCGAACCAAACTTAACCTGTTCGCCATTCAATTTCCTATCTAATGGTGTAATTTGTTTCGAGTTATCGATGTAAATGTTCCAACATTATAAACGCTCATATCTCAGTCAAATGTTAACCAATCTTAAATATTGATATAGTTTTAGATTCGCCGTTCAATTTTCTATCTAACGGTGTAATTTTTATAAAATAAATTGACTAGTTTTTGAGTAATCGATGTAAACGTTCCAACATTATAAACGCTCATATCTCAGTCAAATGTTAACCAATCTTCAATATTGATATAGTTTTAGATTCGCCGTTCAATTTTCTATCTAACGGTGTAATTTTTATAAAATAAATCGACTAGTTTTTGAGAAATCGATGTAAACGTTCCAACACTATAAACGCCCATATCTCAGTCAAATGTTAACCAATCTTCAATATTGATATAGTTTTAGATTCGCCGTTCAATTTTCTATCTAACGGTGTAATTTTGTATGTAACGATGTCTAAAAAAAAAAAAAAAAAAAAGGTCAGCCAACCAAACCGAACCAAACTTAACCTGTTCGCCATTCAATTTCCTATCTAATGGTGTAATTTGTTTCGAGTTATCGATGTAAATGTTCCAACACTATAAACGCCCATATCTCAGTCAAATGTTAACCAATCTTCAATATTGATATAGTTTTAGATTCGCCGTTCAATTTTCTATCTAACGGTGTAATTTTGTATGTAACGATGTCTAAAAAAAAAAAAAAAAAAAAGGTCAGCCAACCAAACCGAACCAAACTTAACCTGTTCGCCATTCAATTTCCTATCTAATGGTGTAATTTGTTTCGAGTTATCGATGTTAATGTTCCAACATTATAAACGCTCATATCTCAGTCAAATGTTAACCAATCGTCGAAATTCATACATTTTTAGAATCGCCGTTCAATTTTCTATCTAACGGTGTAATTTTTTTAAATAAATCAACTAGTTTTTGAGAAATCGATGTAAACGTTCCAACATTATAAACGCTCATATCTCAGTCAAATGTTAACCAATCTTCAATATTGATATAGTTTTAGATTCGCCGTTCAATTTTCTATCTAACGGTGTAATTTTGTATGTAACGATGTCTAAAAAAAAAAAAAAAAAAAAGGTCAGCCAACCAAACCGAACCAAACTTAACCTGTTCGCCATTCAATTTCCTATCTAATGGTGTAATTTGTTTCGAGTTATCGATGTAAATGTTCCAACATTATAAACGCTCATATCTCAGTCAAATGTTAACCAATCTTAAATATTGATATAGTTTTAGATTCGCCGTTCAATTTTCTATCTAACGGTGTAATTTTTATAAAATAAATTGACTAGTTTTTGAGTAATCGATGTAAACGTTCCAACATTATAAACGCTCATATCTCAGTCAAATGTTAACCAATCTTCAATATTGATATAGTTTTAGATTCGCCGTTCAATTTTCTATCTAACGGTGTAATTTTGTATGTAACGATGTCTAAAAAAAAAAAAAAAAAAAGGTCAGCCAACCAAACCGAACCAAACTTAACCTGTTCGCCATTCAATTTCCTATCTAATGGTGTAATTTGTTTCGAGTTATCGATGTAAATGTTCCAACACTATAAACGCCCATATCTCAGTCAAATGTTAACCAATCTTCAATATTGATATAGTTTTAGATTCGCCGTTCAATTTTCTATCTAACGGTGTAATTTTGTATGTAACGATGTCTAAAAAAAAAAAAAAAAAAAAGGTCAGCCAACCAAACCGAACCAAACTTAACCTGTTCGCCATTCAATTTCCTATCTAATGGTGTAATTTGTTTCGAGTTATCGATGTTAATGTTCCAACATTATAAACGCTCATATCTCAGTCAAATGTTAACCAATCGTCGAAATTCATACATTTTTAGAATCGCCGTTCAATTTTCTATCTAACGGTGTAATTTTTTTAAATAAATCAACTAGTTTTTGAGAAATCGATGTAAACGTTCCAACATTATAAACGCTCATATCTCAGTCAAATGTTAACCAATCTTCAATATTGATATAGTTTTAGATTCGCCGTTCAATTTTCTATCTAACGGTGTAATTTTGTATGTAACGATGTCTAAAAAAAAAAAAAAAAAAAAGGTCAGCCAACCAAACCGAACCAAACTTAACCTGTTCGCCATTCAATTTCCTATCTAATGGTGTAATTTGTTTCGAGTTATCGATGTTAATGTTCCAACATTATAAACGCTCATATCTCAGTCAAATGTTAACCAATCGTCGAAATTCATACATTTTTAGAATCGCCGTTCAATTTTCTATCTAACGGTGTAATTTTTTTAAATAAATCAACTAGTTTTTGAGAAATCGATGTAAACGTTCCAACATTATAAACGCTCATATCTCAGTCAAATGTTAACCAATCTTCAATATTGATATAGTTTTAGATTCGCCGTTCAATTTTCTATCTAACGGTGTAATTTTGTATGTAACGATGTCAAAAAAAAAAAAAAAAAAAAAGGTCAGCCAACCAAACCGAACCAAACTTAACCTGTTCGCCATTCAATTTCCTATCTAATGGTGTAATTTGTTTCGAGTTATCGATGTAAATGTTCCAACATTATAAACGCTCATATCTCAGTCAAATGTTAACCAATCTTAAATATTGATATAGTTTTAGATTCGCCGTTCAATTTTCTATCTAACGGTGTAATTTTTATAAAATAAATTGACTAGTTTTTGAGTAATCGATGTAAACGTTCCAACATTATAAACGCTCATATCTCAGTCAAATGTTAACCAATCTTCAATATTGATATAGTTTTAGATTCGCCGTTCAATTTTCTATCTAACGGTGTAATTTTGTATGTAACGATGTCTAAAAAAAAAAAAAAAAAAAAGGTCAGCCAACCAAACCGAACCAAACTTAACCTGTTCGCCATTCAATTTCCTATCTAATGGTGTAATTTGTTTCGAGTTATCGATGTAAATGTTCCAACACTATAAACGCCCATATCTCAGTCAAATGTTAACCAATCTTCAATATTGATATAGTTTTAGATTCGCCGTTCAATTTTCTATCTAACGGTGTAATTTTGTATGTAACGATGTCTAAAAAAAAAAAAAAAAAAAAGGTCAGCCAACCAAACCGAACCAAACTTAACCTGTTCGCCATTCAATTTCCTATCTAATGGTGTAATTTGTTTCGAGTTATCGATGTTAATGTTCCAACATTATAAACGCTCATATCTCAGTCAAATGTTAACCAATCGTCGAAATTCATACATTTGTAGAATCGCCGTTCAATTTTCTATCTAACGGTGTAATTTTTTTAAATAAATCAACTAGTTTTTGAGAAATCGATGTAAACGTTCCAACATTATAAACGCTCATATCTCAGTCAAATGTTAACCAATCTTCAATATTGATATAGTTTTAGATTCGCCGTTCAATTTTCTATCTAACGGTGTAATTTTGTATGTAACGATGTCTAAAAAAAAAAAAAAAAAAAAGGTCAGCCAACCAAACCGAACCAAACTTAACCTGTTCGCCATTCAATTTCCTATCTAATGGTGTAATTTGTTTCGAGTTATCGATGTTAATGTTCCAACATTATAAACGCTCATATCTCAGTCAAATGTTAACCAATCGTCGAAATTCATACATTTTTAGAATCGCCTTTCAATTGTCTATCTAACCATGTAATTTTTTTAAAATAAATCGACTAGATTTTGAGTAATCGATGTAAACGTTCCAACATTATAAACGCTCATATCTCAGTCAAATGTTAACCAATCTTCAATATTGATATAGTTTAAGATTCGCCGTTTAATTTTCTATCTAACGATGTAATTTTTTTTAAATAAATTGACTAGTTTTTGAGTAATCGATGTAAACGTTCCAACATTATAAACGCTCATATCTCAGTCAAATGTTAACCAATCTTAAATATTGATATAGTTTTAGATTCGCCGTTCAATTTTCTATCTAACGGTGTAATTTTTATAAAATAAATTGACTAGTTTTTGAGTAATCGATGTAAACGTTCCAACATTATAAACGCTCATATCTCAGTCAAATGTTAACCAATCTTAAATATTGATATAGTTTTAGATTCGCCGTTCAATTTTCTATCTAACGGTGTAATTTTTATAAAATAAATTGACTAGTTTTTGAGTAATCGATGTAAACGTTCCAACATTATAAACGCTCATATCTCAGTCAAATGTTAACCAATCTTCAATATTGATATAGTTTTAGATTCGCCGTTCAATTTTCTATCTAACGGTGTAATTTTGTATGTAACGATGTCTAAAAAAAAAAAAAAAAAAAAGGTCAGCCAACCAAACCGAACCAAACTTAACCTGTTCGCCATTCAATTTCCTATCTAATGGTGTAATTTGTTTCGAGTTATCGATGTAAATGTTCCAACATTATAAACGCTCATATCTCAGTCAAATGTTAACCAATCTTAAATATTGATATAGTTTTAGATTCGCCGTTCAATTTTCTATCTAACGGTGTAATTTTTATAAAATAAATTGACTAGTTTTTGAGTAATCGATGTAAACGTTCCAACATTATAAACGCTCATATCTCAGTCAAATGTTAACCAATCTTCAATATTGATATAGTTTTAGATTCGCCGTTCAATTTTCTATCTAACGGTGTAATTTTGTATGTAACGATGTCTAAAAAAAAAAAAAAAAAAAAGGTCAGCCAACCAAACCGAACCAAACTTAACCTGTTCGCCATTCAATTTCCTATCTAATGGTGTAATTTGTTTCGAGTTATCGATGTAAATGTTCCAACACTATAAACGCCCATATCTCAGTCAAATGTTAACCAATCTTCAATATTGATATAGTTTTAGATTCGCCGTTCAATTTTCTATCTAACGGTGTAATTTTGGATGTAACGATGTCTAAAAAAAAAAAAAAAAAAAAGGTCAGCCAACCAAACCGAACCAAACTTAACCTGTTCGCCATTCAATTTCCTATCTAATGGTGTAATTTGTTTCGAGTTATCGATGTTAATGTTCCAACATTATAAACGCTCATATCTCAGTCAAATGTTAACCAATCGTCGAAATTCATACATTTGTAGAATCGCCGTTCAATTTTCTATCTAACGGTGTAATTTTTTTAAATAAATCAACTAGTTTTTGAGAAATCGATGTAAACGTTCCAACATTATAAACGCTCATATCTCAGTCAAATGTTAACCAATCTTCAATATTGATATAGTTTTAGATTCGCCGTTCAATTTTCTATCTAACGGTGTAATTTTGTATGTAACGATGTCTAAAAAAAAAAAAAAAAAAAAGGTCAGCCAACCAAACCGAACCAAACTTAACCTGTTCGCCATTCAATTTCCTATCTAATGGTGTAATTTGTTTCGAGTTATCGATGTTAATGTTCCAACATTATAAACGCTCATATCTCAGTCAAATGTTAACCAATCGTCGAAATTCATACATTTTTAGAATCGCCTTTCAATTGTCTATCTAACCATGTAATTTTTTTAAAATAAATCGACTAGATTTTGAGTAATCGATGTAAACGTTCCAACATTATAAACGCTCATATCTCAGTCAAATGTTAACCAATCTTCAATATTGATATAGTTTAAGATTCGCCGTTTAATTTTCTATCTAACGATGTAATTTTTTTTAAATAAATTGACTAGTTTTTGAGTAATCGATGTAAACGTTCCAACATTATAAACGCTCATATCTCAGTCAAATGTTAACCAATCTTAAATATTGATATAGTTTTAGATTCGCCGTTCAATTTTCTATCTAACGGTGTAATTTTTATAAAATAAATTGACTAGTTTTTGAGTAATCGATGTAAACGTTCCAACATTATAAACGCTCATATCTCAGTCAAATGTTAACCAATCTTAAATATTGATATAGTTTTAGATTCGCCGTTCAATTTTCTATCTAACGGTGTAATTTTTATAAAATAAATTGACTAGTTTTTGAGTAATCGATGTAAACGTTCCAACATTATAAACGCTCATATCTCAGTCAAATGTTAACCAATCTTCAATATTGATATAGTTTTAGATTCGCCGTTCAATTTTCTATCTAACGGTGTAATTTTGTATGTAACGATGTCTAAAAAAAAAAAAAAAAAAAAGGTCAGCCAACCAAACCGAACCAAACTTAACCTGTTCGCCATTCAATTTCCTATCTAATGGTGTAATTTGTTTCGAGTTATCGATGTAAATGTTCCAACACTATAAACGCCCATATCTCAGTCAAATGTTAACCAATCTTCAATATTGATATAGTTTTAGATTCGCCGTTCAATTTTCTATCTAACGGTGTAATTTTTATAAAATAAATCGACTAGTTTTTGAGAAATCGATGTAAACGTTCCAACACTATAAACGCCCATATCTCAGTCAAATGTTAACCAATCTTCAATATTGATATAGTTTTAGATTCGCCGTTCAATTTTCTATCTAACGGTGTAATTTTGTATGTAACGATGTCTAAAAAAAAAAAAAAAAAAAAGGTCAGCCAACCAAACCGAACCAAACTTAACCTGTTCGCCATTCAATTTCCTATCTAATGGTGTAATTTGTTTCGAGTTATCGATGTAAATGTTCCAACACTATAAACGCCCATATCTCAGTCAAATGTTAACCAATCTTCAATATTGATATAGTTTTAGATTCGCCGTTCAATTTTCTATCTAACGGTGTAATTTTGTATGTAACGATGTCTAAAAAAAAAAAAAAAAAAAAGGTCAGCCAACCAAACCGAACCAAACTTAACCTGTTCGCCATTCAATTTCCTATCTAATGGTGTAATTTGTTTCGAGTTATCGATGTTAATGTTCCAACATTATAAACGCTCATATCTCAGTCAAATGTTAACCAATCGTCGAAATTCATACATTTTTAGAATCGCCGTTCAATTTTCTATCTAACGGTGTAATTTTTTTAAATAAATCAACTAGTTTTTGAGAAATCGATGTAAACGTTCCAACATTATAAACGCTCATATCTCAGTCAAATGTTAACCAATCTTCAATATTGATATAGTTTTAGATTCGCCGTTCAATTTTCTATCTAACGGTGTAATTTTGTATGTAACGATGTCTAAAAAAAAAAAAAAAAAAAAGGTCAGCCAACCAAACCGAACCAAACTTAACCTGTTCGCCATTCAATTTCCTATCTAATGGTGTAATTTGTTTCGAGTTATCGATGTAAATGTTCCAACATTATAAACGCTCATATCTCAGTCAAATGTTAACCAATCTTAAATATTGATATAGTTTTAGATTCGCCGTTCAATTTTCTATCTAACGGTGTAATTTTTATAAAATAAATTGACTAGTTTTTGAGTAATCGATGTAAACGTTCCAACATTATAAACGCTCATATCTCAGTCAAATGTTAACCAATCTTCAATATTGATATAGTTTTAGATTCGCCGTTCAATTTTCTATCTAACGGTGTAATTTTGTATGTAACGATGTCTAAAAAAAAAAAAAAAAAAAAGGTCAGCCAACCAAACCGAACCAAACTTAACCTGTTCGCCATTCAATTTCCTATCTAATGGTGTAATTTGTTTCGAGTTATCGATGTAAATGTTCCAACACTATAAACGCCCATATCTCAGTCAAATGTTAACCAATCTTCAATATTGATATAGTTTTAGATTCGCCGTTCAATTTTCTATCTAACGGTGTAATTTTGTATGTAACGATGTCTAAAAAAAAAAAAAAAAAAAAAGGTCAGCCAACCAAACCGAACCAAACTTAACCTGTTCGCCATTCAATTTCCTATCTAATGGTGTAATTTGTTTCGAGTTATCGATGTTAATGTTCCAACATTATAAACGCTCATATCTCAGTCAAATGTTAACCAATCGTCGAAATTCATACATTTTTAGAATCGCCGTTCAATTTTCTATCTAACGGTGTAATTTTTTTAAATAAATCAACTAGTTTTTGAGAAATCGATGTAAACGTTCCAACATTATAAACGCTCATATCTCAGTCAAATGTTAACCAATCTTCAATATTGATATAGTTTTAGATTCGCCGTTCAATTTTCTATCTAACGGTGTAATTTTGTATGTAACGATGTCTAAAAAAAAAAAAAAAAAAAAGGTCAGCCAACCAAACCGAACCAAACTTAACCTGTTCGCCATTCAATTTCCTATCTAATGGTGTAATTTGTTTCGAGTTATCGATGTTAATGTTCCAACATTATAAACGCTCATATCTCAGTCAAATGTTAACCAATCGTCGAAATTCATACATTTTTAGAATCGCCTTTCAATTGTCTATCTAACCATGTAATTTTTTTAAAATAAATCGACTAGATTTTGAGTAATCGATGTAAACGTTCCAACATTATAAACGCTCATATCTCAGTCAAATGTTAACCAATCTTCAATATTGATATAGTTTAAGATTCGCCGTTTAATTTTCTATCTAACGATGTAATTTTTTTTAAATAAATTGACTAGTTTTTGAGTAATCGATGTAAACGTTCCAACATTATAAACGCTCATATCTCAGTCAAATGTTAACCAATCTTAAATATTGATATAGTTTTAGATTCGCCGTTCAATTTTCTATCTAACGGTGTAATTTTTATAAAATAAATTGACTAGTTTTTGAGTAATCGATGTAAACGTTCCAACATTATAAACGCTCATATCTCAGTCAAATGTTAACCAATCTTAAATATTGATATAGTTTTAGATTCGCCGTTCAATTTTCTATCTAACGGTGTAATTTTTATAAAATAAATTGACTAGTTTTTGAGTAATCGATGTAAACGTTCCAACATTATAAACGCTCATATCTCAGTCAAATGTTAACCAATCTTCAATATTGATATAGTTTAAGATTCGCCGTTTAATTTTCTATCTAACGATGTAATTTTTTTTAAATAAATTGACTAGTTTTTGAGTAATCGATGTAAACGTTCCAACATTATAAACGCTCATATCTCAGTCAAATGTTAACCAATCTTAAATATTGATATAGTTTTAGATTCGCCGTTCAATTTTCTATCTAACGGTGTAATTTTTATAAAATAAATTGACTAGTTTTTGAGTAATCGATGTAAACGTTCCAACATTATAAACGCTCATATCTCAGTCAAATGTTAACCAATCTTAAATATTGATATAGTTTTAGATTCGCCGTTCAATTTTCTATCTAACGGTGTAATTTTTATAAAATAAATTGACTAGTTTTTGAGTAATCGATGTAAACGTTCCAACATTATAAACGCTCATATCTCAGTCAAATGTTAACCAATCTTCAATATTGATATAGTTTAAGATTCGCCGTTCAATTTTCTATCTAACGGTGTAATTTTTATAAAATAAATCGACTAGTTTTTGAGAAATCGATGTAAACGTTCCAACACTATAAACGCCCATATCTCAGTCAAATGTTAACCAATCTTCAATATTGATATAGTTTTAGATTCGCCGTTCAATTTTCTATCTAACGGTGTAATTTTGTATGTAACGATGTCTAAAAAAAAAAAAAAAAAAAAGGTCAGCCAACCAAACCGAACCAAACTTAACCTGTTCGCCATTCAATTTCCTATCTAATGGTGTAATTTGTTTCGAGTTATCGATGTAAATGTTCCAACATTATAAACGCTCATATCTCAGTCAAATGTTAACCAATCTTAAATATTGATATAGTTTTAGATTCGCCGTTCAATTTTCTATCTAACGGTGTAATTTTGTATGTAACGATGTCTAAAAAAAAAAAAAAAAAAAAGGTCAGCCAACCAAACCGAACCAAACTTAACCTGTTCGCCATTCAATTTCCTATCTAATGGTGTAATTTGTTTCGAGTTATCGATGTAAATGTTCCAACATTATAAACGCTCATATCTCAGTCAAATGTTAACCAATCTTAAATATTGATATAGTTTTAGATTCGCCGTTCAATTTTCTATCTAACGGTGTAATTTTTATAAAATAAATTGACTAGTTTTTGAGTAATCGATGTAAATGTTCAACACTATAAACGCCCATATCTCAGTCAAATGTTAACCAATCTTCAATATTGATATAGTTTTAGATTCGCCGTTCAATTTTCTATCTAACGGTGTAATTTTGTATGTAACGATGTCTAAAAAAAAAAAAAAAAAAAGGTCAGCCAACCAAACCGAACCAAACTTAACCTGTTCGCCATTCAATTTCCTATCTAATGGTGTAATTTGTTTCGAGTTATCGATGTTAATGTTCCAACATTATAAACGCTCATATCTCAGTCAAATGTTAACCAATCTTCAATATTGATATAGTTTTAGATTCGCCGTTCAATTTTCTATCTAACGGTGTAATTTTGTATGTAACGATGTCTAAAAAAAAAAAAAAAAAAAAAGGTCAGCCAACCAAACCGAACCAAACTTAACCTGTTCGCCATTCAATTTCCTATCTAATGGTGTAATTTGTTTCGAGTTATCGATGTTAATGTTCCAACATTATAAACGCTCATATCTCAGTCAAATGTTAACCAATCGTCGAAATTCATACATTTTTAGAATCGCCGTTCAATTTTCTATCTAACGGTGTAATTTTTTTAAATAAATCAACTAGTTTTTGAGAAATCGATGTAAACGTTCCAACATTATAAACGCTCATATCTCAGTCAAATGTTAACCAATCTTCAATATTGATATAGTTTTAGATTCGCCGTTCAATTTTCTATCTAACGGTGTAATTTTGTATGTAACGATGTCTAAAAAAAAAAAAAAAAAAAAGGTCAGCCAACCAAACCGAACCAAACTTAACCTGTTCGCCATTCAATTTCCTATCTAATGGTGTAATTTGTTTCGAGTTATCGATGTAAATGTTCCAACATTATAAACGCTCATATCTCAGTCAAATGTTAACCAATCTTAAATATTGATATAGTTTTAGATTCGCCGTTCAATTTTCTATCTAACGGTGTAATTTTTATAAAATAAATTGACTAGTTTTTGAGTAATCGATGTAAACGTTCCAACATTATAAACGCTCATATCTCAGTCAAATGTTAACCAATCTTCAATATTGATATAGTTTTAGATTCGCCGTTCAATTTTCTATCTAACGGTGTAATTTTGTATGTAACGATGTCTAAAAAAAAAAAAAAAAAAAAGGTCAGCCAACCAAACCGAACCAAACTTAACCTGTTCGCCATTCAATTTCCTATCTAATGGTGTAATTTGTTTCGAGTTATCGATGTAAATGTTCCAACACTATAAACGCCCATATCTCAGTCAAATGTTAACCAATCTTCAATATTGATATAGTTTTAGATTCGCCGTTCAATTTTCTATCTAACGGTGTAATTTTGTATGTAACGATGTCTAAAAAAAAAAAAAAAAAAAAGGTCAGCCAACCAAACCGAACCAAACTTAACCTGTTCGCCATTCAATTTCCTATCTAATGGTGTAATTTGTTTCGAGTTATCGATGTTAATGTTCCAACATTATAAACGCTCATATCTCAGTCAAATGTTAACCAATCGTCGAAATTCATACATTTTTAGAATCGCCTTTCAATTGTCTATCTAACCATGTAATTTTTTTAAAATAAATCGACTAGATTTTGAGTAATCGATGTAAACGTTCCAACATTATAAACGCTCATATCTCAGTCAAATGTTAACCAATCTTCAATATTGATATAGTTTAAGATTCGCCGTTTAATTTTCTATCTAACGATGTAATTTTTTTTAAATAAATTGACTAGTTTTTGAGTAATCGATGTAAACGTTCCAACATTATAAACGCTCATATCTCAGTCAAATGTTAACCAATCTTAAATATTGATATAGTTTTAGATTCGCCGTTCAATTTTCTATCTAACGGTGTAATTTTTATAAAATAAATTGACTAGTTTTTGAGTAATCGATGTAAACGTTCCAACATTATAAACGCTCATATCTCAGTCAAATGTTAACCAATCTTAAATATTGATATAGTTTTAGATTCGCCGTTCAATTTTCTATCTAACGGTGTAATTTTTATAAAATAAATTGACTAGTTTTTGAGTAATCGATGTAAACGTTCCAACATTATAAACGCTCATATCTCAGTCAAATGTTAACCAATCTTCAATATTGATATAGT
Source organism: Pieris brassicae (assembly GCF_905147105.1). NCBI lineage: Eukaryota > Metazoa > Arthropoda > Insecta > Lepidoptera > Pieridae > Pieris > Pieris brassicae. Next base: position 63,344 of record NW_025576230.1, read on the forward strand.
TTTAGATTCGCCGTTCAATTTTCTATCTAACGGTGTAATTTTGTATGTAACGATGTCTAAAAAAAAAAAAAAAAAAAAAGGTCAGCCAACCAAACCGAACCAAACTTAACCTGTTCGCCATTCAATTTCCTATCTAATGGTGTAATTTGTTTCGAGTTATCGATGTAAATGTTCCAACACTATAAACGCCCATATCTCAGTCAAATGTTAACCAATCTTCAATATTGATATAGTTTTAGATTCGCCGTTCAATTTTCTATCTAACGGTGTAATTTTTATAAAATAAATCGACTAGTTTTTGAGAAATCGATGTAAACGTTCCAACACTATAAACGCCCATATCTCAGTCAAATGTTAACCAATCTTCAATATTGATATAGTTTTAGATTCGCCGTTCAATTTTCTATCTAACGGTGTAATACAGTTATTCGTTTCATAACGATTAACTAAATCATGGGAGTTACACTCCGAGAGCATACATAGCCAGACGTAGGCACTCTCTTCAACATACAGTTATTCGTTTCATAACGATTAACTAAATCATGGGAGTTACACTCCGAGAGCATAGCCAGACGCAGGCACTCTCTTCAACATACAGTTATTCGTTTCATAACGATTAACTAAATCATGGGAGTTACACTCCGAGAGCATAGCCAGACGCAGGCACTCTCTTCAACATACAGTTATTCGTTTCATAACGATTAACTAAATCATGGGAGTTACACTCCGAGAGCATAGCCAGACGCAGGCACTCTCTTCAACATACAGTTATTCGTTTCATAACGATTAACTAAATCATGGGAGTTACACTCCGAGAGCATAGCCAGACGCAGGCACTCTCTTCAACATACAGTTATTCGTTTCATAACGATTAACTAAATCATGGGAGTTACACTCCGAGAGCATAGCCAGACGCAGGCACTCTCTTCAACATACAGTTATTCGTTTCATAACGATTAACTAAATCATGGGAGTTACACTCCGAGAGCATACATAGCCAGACGTAGGCACTCTCTTCTACATACAGTTATTCGTTTCATAACGATTAACTAAATCATGGGAGTTACACTCCGAGAGCATAGCCAGACGCAGGCACTCTCTTCAACATACAGTTATTCGTTTCATAACGATTAACTAAATCATGGGAGTTACACTCCGAGAGCATAGCCAGACGCAGGCACTCTCTTCAACATACAGTTATTCGTTTCATAACGATTAACTAAATCATGGGAGTTACACTCCGAGAGCATAGCCAGACGCAGGCACTCTCTTCAACATACAGTTATTCGTTTCATAACGATTAACTAAATCATGGGAGTTACACTCCGAGAGCATACATAGCCAGACGTAGGCACTCTCTTCTACATACAGTTATTCGTTTCATAACGATTAACTAAATCATGGGAGTTACACTCCGAGAGCATAGCCAGACGCAGGCACTCTCTTCAACATACAGTTATTCGTTTCATAACGATTAACTAAATCATGGGAGTTACACTCCGAGAGCATAGCCAGACGCAGGCACTCTCTTCAACATACAGTTATTCGTTTCATAACGATTAACTAAATCATGGGAGTTACACTCCGAGAGCATAGCCAGACGCAGGCACTCTCTTCAACATACAGTTATTCGTTTCATAACGATTAACTAAATCATGGGAGTTACACTCCGAGAGCATAGCCAGACGCAGGCACTCTCTTCAACATACAGTTATTCGTTTCATAACGATTAACTAAATCATGGGAGTTACACTCCGAGAGCATAGCCAGACGCAGGCACTCTCTTCAACATACAGTTATTCGTTTCATAACGATTAACTAAATCATGGGAGTTACACTCCGAGAGCATACATAGCCAGACGTAGGCACTCTCTTCAACATACAGTTATTCGTTTCATAACGATTAACTAAATCATGGGAGTTACACTCCGAGAGCATAGCCAGACGCAGGCACTCTCTTCAACATACAGTTATTCGTTTCATAACGATTAACTAAATCATGGGAGTTACACTCCGAGAGCATACATAGCCAGACGTAGGCACTCTCTTCTACATACAGTTATTCGTTTC
>NW_025576231.1:0-65172 GCF_905147105.1 Pieris brassicae
TGGGAGTTACAACACTCCGAGAGCATAGCCAGACGCAGGCACTCTCTTCTACATACAGTTATTCGTTTCATAACGATTAACTAAATCATGGGAGTTACACTCCGAGAGCATAGCCAGACGCAGGCACTCTCTTCTACATACAGTTATTCGTTTCATAACGATTAACTAAATCATGGGAGTTACACTCCGAGAGCATAGCCAGACGCAGGCACTCTCTTCTACATACAGTTATTCGTTTCATAACGATTAACTAAATCATGGGAGTTACACTCCGAGAGCATAGCCAGACGCAGGCACTCTCTTCTACATACAGTTATTCGTTTCATAACGATTAACTAAATCATGGGAGTTACACTCCGAGAGCATAGCCAGACGCAGGCACTCTCTTCTACATACAGTTATTCGTTTCATAACGATTAACTAAATCATGGGAGTTACACTCCGAGAGCATAGCCAGACGCAGGCACTCTCTTCTACATACAGTTATTCGTTTCATAACGATTAACCAAATCATGGGAGTTACAACACTCCGAGAGCATAGCCAGACGCAGGCACTCTCTTCTACATACAGTTATTCGTTTCATAACGATTAACTAAATCATGGGAGTTACAACACTCCGAGAGCATAGCCAGACGCAGGCACTCTCTTCTACATACAGTTATTCGTTTCATAACGATTAACTAAATCATGGGAGTTACAACACTCCGAGAGCATAGCCAGACGCAGGCACTCTCTTCTACATACAGTTATTCGTTTCATAACGATTAACTAAATCATGGGAGTTACACTCCGAGAGCATAGCCAGACGTAGGCACTCTCTTCTACATACAGTTATTCGTTTCATAACGATTAACTAAATCATGGGAGTTACACTCTGAGGGCATAGCCAGACGCAGGCACTCTCTTCTACATACAGTTATTCGTTTCATAACGATTAACTAAATCATGGGAGTTACACTCCGAGAGCATACATAGCCAGACGTAGGCACTCTCTTCTACATACAGTTATTCGTTTCATAACGATTAACTAAATCATGGGAGTTACACTCCGAGAGCATAGCCAGACGCAGGCACTCTCTTCTACATACAGTTATTCGTTTCATAACGATTAACTAAATCATGGGAGTTACACTCCGAGAGCATAGCCAGACGCAGGCACTCTCTTCTACATACAGTTATTCGTTTCATAACGATTAACTAAATCATGGGAGTTACACTCCGAGAGCATAGCCAGACGCAGGCACTCTCTTCTACATACAGTTATTCGTTTCATAACGATTAACTAAATCATGGGAGTTACACTCCGAGAGCATAGCCAGACGCAGGCACTCTCTTCTACATACAGTTATTCGTTTCATAACGATTAACCAAATCATGGGAGTTACAACACTCCGAGAGCATAGCCAGACGCAGGCACTCTCTTCTACATACAGTTATTCGTTTCATAACGATTAACTAAATCATGGGAGTTACAACACTCCGAGAGCATAGCCAGACGCAGGCACTCTCTTCTACATACAGTTATTCGTTTCATAACGATTAACTAAATCATGGGAGTTACAACACTCCGAGAGCATAGCCAGACGCAGGCACTCTCTTCTACATACAGTTATTCGTTTCATAACGATTAACTAAATCATGGGAGTTACAACACTCCGAGAGCATAGCCAGACGCAGGCACTCTCTTCTACATACAGTTATTCGTTTCATAACGATTAACTAAATCATGGGAGTTACAACACTCCGAGAGCATAGCCAGACGCAGGCACTCTCTTCTACATACAGTTATTCGTTTCATAACGATTAACTAAATCATGGGAGTTACAACACTCCGAGAGCATAGCCAGACGCAGGCACTCTCTTCTACATACAGTTATTCGTTTCATAACGATTAACTAAATCATGGGAGTTACACTCCGAGAGCATAGCCAGACGCAGGCACTCTCTTCTACATACAGTTATTCGTTTCATAACGATTAACTAAATCATGGGAGTTACAACACTCCGAGAGCATAGCCAGACGCAGGCACTCTCTTCTACATACAGTTATTCGTTTCATAACGATTAACTAAATCATGGGAGTTACAACACTCCGAGAGCATAGCCAGACGCAGGCACTCTCTTCTACATACAGTTATTCGTTTCATAACGATTAACTAAACCATGGGAGTTACACTCCGAGAGCATAGCCAGACGCAGGCACTCTCTTCTACATACAGTTATTCGTTTCATAACGATTAACTAAATCATGGGAGTTACACTCCGAGAGCATAGCCAGACGCAGGCACTCTCTTCTACATACAGTTACTCGTTTCATAACGATTAACTAAATCATGGGAGTTACACTCCGAGAGTATAGCCAGACGCAGGCACTCTCTTCTACATACAGTTATTCGTTTCATAACGATTAACTAAATCATGGGAGTTACACTCCGAGAGCATAGCCAGACGCAGGCACTCTCTTCTACATACAGTTATTCGTTTCATAACGATTAACTAAATCATGGGAGTTACACTCCGAGAGCATACATAGCCAGACGTAGGCACTCTCTTCTACATACAGTTATTCGTTTCATAACGATTAACTAAATCATGGGAGTTACACTCCGAGAGCATACATAGCCAGACGTAGGCACTCTCTTCTACATACAGTAATTCGTTTCATAACGATTAACTAAATCATGGGAGTTACACTCCGAGAGCATAGCCAGACGCAGGCACTCTCTTCTACATACAGTTATTCGTTTCATAACGATTAACTAAATCATGGGAGTTACACTCCGAGAGCATAGCCAGACGCAGGCACTCTCTTCTACATACAGTTATTCGTTTCATAACGATTAACCAAATCATGGGAGTTACAACACTCCGAGAGCATAGCCAGACGCAGGCACTCTCTTCTACATACAGTTATTCGTTTCATAACGATTAACTAAATCATGGGAGTTACAACACTCCGAGAGCATAGCCAGACGCAGGCACTCTCTTCTACATACAGTTATTCGTTTCATAACGATTAACTAAATCATGGGAGTTACAACACTCCGAGAGCAAAGCCAGACGCAGGCACTCTCTTCTACATACAGTTATTCGTTTCATAACGATTAACTAAATCATGGGAGTTACAACACTCCGAGAGCATAGCCAGACGCAGGCACTCTCTTCTACATACAGTTATTCGTTTCATAACGATTAACCAAATCATGGGAGTTACAACACTCCGAGAGCATAGCCAGACGCAGGCACTCTCTTCTACATACAGTTATTCGTTTCATAACGATTAACTAAATCATGGGAGTTACAACACTCCGAGAGCATAGCCAGACGCAGGCACTCTCTTCTACATACAGTTATTCGTTTCATAACGATTAACTAAATCATGGGAGTTACAACACTCCGAGAGCATAGCCAGACGCAGGCACTCTCTTCTACATACAGTTATTCGTTTCATAACGATTAACTAAATCATGGGAGTTACAACACTCCGAGAGCATAGCCAGACGCAGGCACTCTCTTCTACATACAGTTATTCGTTTCATAACGATTAACTAAATCATGGGAGTTACAACACTCCGAGAGCATAGCCAGACGCAGGCACTATCTTCTACATACAGTTATTCGTTTCATAACGATTAACTAAATCATGGGAGTTACACTCCGAGAGCATAGCCAGACGCAGGCACTCTCTTCTACATACAGTTATTCGTTTCATAACGATTAACTAAATCATGGGAGTTACACTCCGAGAGCATAGCCAGACGCAGGCACTCTCTTCTACATACAGTTATTCGTTTCATAACGATTAACTAAATCATGGGAGTTACACTCCGAGAGCATAGCCAGACGCAGGCACTCTCTTCTACATACAGTTATTCGTTTCATAACGATTAACTAAATCATGGGAGTTACACTCCGAGAGCATACATAGCCAGACGTAGGCACTCTCTTCTACATACAGTTATTCGTTTCATAACGATTAACTAAATCATGGGAGTTACACTCCGAGAGCATACATAGCCAGACGTAGGCACTCTCTTCTACATACAGTTATTCGTTTCATAACGATTAACTAAATCATGGGAGTTACACTCCGAGAGCATAGCCAGACGCAGGCACTCTCTTCTACATACAGTTATTCGTTTCATAACGATTAACTAAATCATGGGAGTTACACTCCGAGAGCATAGCCAGACGCAGGCACTCTCTTCTACATACAGTTATTCGTTTCATAACGATTAACTAAATCATGGGAGTTACACTCCGAGAGCATAGCCAGACGCAGGCACTCTCTTCTACATACAGTTATTCGTTTCATAACGATTAACTAAATCATGGGAGTTACACTCCGAGAGCATAGCCAGACGCAGGCACTCTCTTCTACATACAGTTATTCGTTTCATAACAATTAACTAAATCATGGGAATTACACTCCGAGAGCATAGCCAGACGCAGGCACTCTCTTCTACATACAGTTATTCGTTTCATAACGATTAACTAAATCATGGGAGTTACAACACTCCGAGAGCATAGCCAGACGCAGGCACTCTCTTCTACATACAGTTATTCGTTTCATAACGATTAACTAAATCATGGGAGTTACAACACTCCGAGAGCATAGCCAGACGCAGGCACTCTCTTCTACATACAGTTATTCGTTTCATAACGATTAACTAAATCATGGGAGTTACAAAACTCCGAGAGCATAGCCAGACGCAGGCACTCTCTTCTACATATAGTTATTCGTTTCATAACGATTAACTAAATCATGGGAGTTACAACACTCCTAGAGCATAGCCAGACGCAGGCACTCTCTTCTACATACAGTTATTCGTTTTATAACGATTAACTAAATCATGGGAGTTACACTCCGAGAGCATAGCCAGACGCAGGCACTCTCTTCTACATACAGTTATTCGTTTCATAACGATTAACTAAATCATGGGAGTTACACTCCGAGAGCATAGCCAGACGCAGGCACTCTCTTCTACATACAGTTATTCGTTTCATAACGATTAACTAAATCATGGGAGTTACACTCCGAGAGCATAGCCAGACGCAGGCACTCTCTTCTACATACAGTTATTCGTTTCATAACGATTAACTAAATCATGGGAGTTACAACACTCCGAGAGCATAGCCAGACGCAGGCACTCTCTTCTACATACAGTTATTCGTTTCATAACGATTAACTAAATCATGGGAGTTACACTCCGAGAGCATAGCCAGACGCAGGCACTCTCTTCTACATAAAGTTATTCGTTTCATAACGATTAACTAAATCATGGGAGTTACACTCCGAGAGCATAGCCAGACGCAGGCACTCTCTTCTACATACAGTTATTCGTTTCATAACGATTAACTAAATCATGGGAGTTACACTCCGAGAGCATAGCCAGACGCAGGCACTCTCTTCTACATACAGTTATTCGTTTCATAACGATTAACTAAATCATGGGAGTTACACTCCGAGAGCATAGCCAGACGCAGGCACTCTCTTCTACATACAGTTACTCGTTTCATAACGATTAACTAAATCATGGGAGTTACACTCCGAGAGTATAGCCAGACGCAGGCACTCTCTTCTACATACAGTTATTCGTTTCATAACGATTAACTAAATCATGGGAGTTACACTCCGAGAGCATAGCCAGACGCAGGCACTCTCTTCTACATACAGTTATTCGTTTCATAACGATTAACTAAATCATGGGAGTTACACTCCGAGAGCATACATAGCCAGACGTAGGCACTCTCTTCTACATACAGTTATTCGTTTCATAACGATTAACTAAATCATGGGAGTTACACTCCGAGAGCATACATAGCCAGACGTAGGCACTCTCTTCTACATACAGTAATTCGTTTCATAACGATTAACTTAATCATGGGAGTTACACTCCGAGAGCATAGCCAGACGCAGGCACTCTCTTCTACATACAGTTATTCGTTTCATAACGATTAACTAAATCATGGGAGTTACACTCCGAGAGCATACATAGCCAGACGTAGGCACTCTCTTCTACATACAGTTATTCGTTTCATAACGATTAACTAAATCATGGGAGTTACACTCCGAGAGCATAGCCAGACGCAGGCACTCTCTTCTACATACAGTTATTCGTTTCATAACGATTAACCAAATCATGGGAGTTACAACACTCCGAGAGCATAGCCAGACGCAGGCACTCTCTTCTACATACAGTTATTCGTTTCATAACGATTAACTAAATCATGGGAGTTACAACACTCCGAGAGCATAGCCAGACGCAGGCACTCTCTTCTACATACAGTTATTCGTTTCATAACGATTAACTAAATCATGGGAGTTACAACACTCCGAGAGCATAGCCAGACGCAGGCACTCTCTTCTACATACAGTTATTCGTTTCATAACGATTAACTAAATCATGGGAGTTACAACACTCCGAGAGCATAGCCAGACGCAGGCACTCTCTTCTACATACAGTTATTCGTTTCATAACGATTAACTAAATCATGGGAGTTACAACACTCCGAGAGCATAGCCAGACGCAGGCACTCTCTTCTACATACAGTTATTCGTTTCATAACGATTAACTAAATCATGGGAGTTACACTCCGAGAGCATAGCCAGACGCAGGCACTCTCTTCTACATACAGTTATTCGTTTCATAACGATTAACTAAATCATGGGAGTTACACTCCGAGAGCATAGCCAGACGCAGGCACTCTCTTCTACATACAGTTATTCGTTTCATAACGATTAACTAAATCATGGGAGTTACACTCCGAGAGCATAGCCAGACGCAGGCACTCTCTTCTACATACAGTTATTCGTTTCATAACGATTAACTAAATCATGGGAGTTACACTCCGAGAGCATAGCCAGACGCAGGCACTCTCTTCTACATACAGTTATTCGTTTCATAACGATTAACTAAATCATGGGAGTTACACTCCGAGAGCATACATAGCCAGACGTAGGCACTCTCTTCTACATACAGTTATTCGTTTCATAACGATTAACTAAATCATGGGAGTTACACTCCGAGAGCATAGCCAGACGCAGGCACTCTCTTCTACATACAGTTATTCGTTTCATAACGATTAACTAAATCATGGGAGTTACACTCCGAGAGCATAGCCAGACGCAGGCACTCTCTTCTACATACAGTTATTCGTTTCATAACGATTAACTAAATCATGGGAGTTACACTCCGAGAGCATAGCCAGACGCAGGCACTCTCTTCTACATACAGTTATTCGTTTCATAACGATTAACTAAATCATGGGAGTTACACTCCGAGAGCATAGCCAGACGCAGGCACTCTCTTCTACATACAGTTATTCGTTTCATAACAATTAACTAAATCATGGGAGTTACACTCCGAGAGCATAGCCAGACGCAGGCACTCTCTTCTACATACAGTTATTCGTTTCATAACGATTAACTAAATCATGGGAGTTACAACACTCCGAGAGCATAGCCAGACGCAGGCACTCTCTTCTACATACAGTTATTCGTTTCATAACGATTAACTAAATCATGGGAGTTACAACACTCCGAGAGCATAGCCAGACGCAGGCACTCTCTTCTACATACAGTTATTCGTTTCATAACGATTAACTAAATCATGGGAGTTACAACACTCCGAGAGCATAGCCAGACGCAGGCACTCTCTTCTACATATAGTTATTCGTTTCATAACGATTAACTAAATCATGGGAGTTACAACACTCCTAGAGCATAGCCAGACGCAGGCACTCTCTTCTACATACAGTTATTCGTTTTATAACGATTAACTAAATCATGGGAGTTACACTCCGAGAGCATAGCCAGACGCAGGCACTCTCTTCTACATACAGTTATTCGTTTCATAACGATTAACTAAATCATGGGAGTTACACTCCGAGAGCATAGCCAGACGCAGGCACTCTCTTCTACATACAGTTATTCGTTTCATAACGATTAACTAAATCATGGGAGTTACACTCCGAGAGCATAGCCAGACGCAGGCACTCTCTTCTACATACAGTTATTCGTTTCATAACGATTAACTAAATCATGGGAGTTACAACACTCCGAGAGCATAGCCAGACGCAGGCACTCTCTTCTACATACAGTTATTCGTTTCATAACGATTAACTAAATCATGGGAGTTACACTCCGAGAGCATAGCCAGACGCAGGCACTCTCTTCTACATAAAGTTATTCGTTTCATAACGATTAACTAAATCATGGGAGTTACACTCCGAGAGCATAGCCAGACGCAGGCACTCTCTTCTACATACAGTTATTCGTTTCATAACGATTAACTAAATCATGGGAGTTACACTCCGAGAGCATAGCCAGACGCAGGCACTCTCTTCTACATACAGTTACTCGTTTCATAACGATTAACTAAATCATGGGAGTTACACTCCGAGAGTATAGCCAGACGCAGGCACTCTCTTCTACATACAGTTATTCGTTTCATAACGATTAACTAAATCATGGGAGTTACACTCCGAGAGCATAGCCAGACGCAGGCACTCTCTTCTACATACAGTTATTCGTTTCATAACGATTAACTAAATCATGGGAGTTACAACACTCCGAGAGCATAGCCAGACGCAGGCACTCTCTTCTACATACAGTTATTCGTTTCATAACGATTAACTAAATCATGGGAGTTACACTCCGAGAGCATAGCCAGACGCAGGCACTCTCTTCTACATAAAGTTATTCGTTTCATAACGATTAACTAAATCATGGGAGTTACACTCCGAGAGCATAGCCAGACGCAGGCACTCTCTTCTACATACAGTTATTCGTTTCATAACGATTAACTAAATCATGGGAGTTACACTCCGAGAGCATAGCCAGACGCAGGCACTCTCTTCTACATACAGTTACTCGTTTCATAACGATTAACTAAATCATGGGAGTTACACTCCGAGAGTATAGCCAGACGCAGGCACTCTCTTCTACATACAGTTATTCGTTTCATAACGATTAACTAAATCATGGGAGTTACACTCCGAGAGCATAGCCAGACGCAGGCACTCTCTTCTACATACAGTTATTCGTTTCATAACGATTAACGAAATCATGGGAGTTACACTCCGAGAGCATACATAGCCAGACGTAGGCACTCTCTTCTACATACAGTTATTCGTTTCATAACGATTAACTAAATCATGGGAGTTACACTCCGAGAGCATACATAGCCAGACGTAGGCACTCTCTTCTACATACAGTAATTCGTTTCATAACGATTAACTAAATCATGGGAGTTACACTCCGAGAGCATAGCCAGACGCAGGCACTCTCTTCTACATACAGTTATTCGTTTCATAACGATTAACTAAATCATGGGAGTTACAACACTCCGAGAGCATAGCCAGACGCAGGCACTCTCTTCTACATACAGTTATTCGTTTCATAACGATTAACTAAATCATGGGAGTTACAACACTCCGAGAGCATAGCCAGACGCAGGCACTCTCTTCTACATACAGTTATTCGTTTCATAACGATTAACTAAATCATGGGAGTTACACTCCGAGAGCATAGCCAGACGCAGGCACTCTCTTCTACATACAGTTATTCGTTTCATAACGATTAACCAAATCATGGGAGTTACAACACTCCGAGAGCATAGCCAGACGCAGGCACTCTCTTCTACATACAGTTATTCGTTTCATAACGATTAACTAAATCATGGGAGTTACAACACTCCGAGAGCATAGCCAGACGCAGGCACTCTCTTCTACATACAGTTATTCGTTTCATAACGATTAACTAAATCATGGGAGTTACAACACTCCGAGAGCATAGCCAGACGCAGGCACTCTCTTCTACATACAGTTATTCGTTTCATAACGATTAACTAAATCATGGGAGTTACAACACTCCGAGAGCATAGCCAGACGCAGGCACTCTCTTCTACATACAGTTATTCGTTTCATAACGATTAACCAAATCATGGGAGTTACAACACTCCGAGAGCATAGCCAGACGCAGGCACTCTCTTCTACATACAGTTATTCGTTTCATAACGATTAACTAAATCATGGGAGTTACAACACTCCGAGAGCATAGCCAGACGCAGGCACTCTCTTCTACATACAGTTATTCGTTTCATAACGATTAACTAAATCATGGGAGTTACAACACTCCGAGAGCATAGCCAGACGCAGGCACTCTCTTCTACATACAGTTATTCGTTTCATAACGATTAACTAAATCATGGGAGTTACAACACTCCGAGAGCATAGCCAGACGCAGGCACTCTCTTCTACATACAGTTATTCGTTTCATAACGATTAACTAAATCATGGGAGTTACACTCCGAGAGCATAGCCAGACGCAGGCACTCTCTTCTACATACAGTTATTCGTTTCATAACGATTAACTAAATCATGGGAGTTACACTCCGAGAGCATAGCCAGACGCAGGCACTCTCTTCTACATACAGTTATTCGTTTCATAACGATTAACTAAATCATGGGAGTTACAACTCTCCGAGAGCATAGCCAGACGCAGGCACTCTCTTCTACATACAGTTATTCGTTTCATAACGATTAACTAAATCATGGGAGTTACACTCCGAGAGCATAGCCAGACGCAGGCACTCTCTTCTACATACAGTTATTCGTTTCATAACGATTAACTAAATCATGGGAGTTACAACACTCCGAGAGCATAGCCAGACGCAGGCACTCTCTTCTACATACAGTTATTCGTTTCATAACGATTAACTAAATCATGGGAGTTACAACACTCCGAGAGCATAGCCAGACGCAGGCACTCTCTTCTACATACAGTTATTCGTTTCATAACGATTAACCAAATCATGGGAGGTACAACACTCCGAGAGCATAGCCAGACGCAGGCACTCTCTTCTACATACAGTTATTCGTTTCATAACGATTAACTAAATCATGGGAGTTACAACACTCCGAGAGCATAGCCAGACGCAGGCACTCTCTTCTACATACAGTTATTCGTTTCATAACGATTAACTAAATCATGGGAGTTACAACACTCCGAGAGCATAGCCAGACGCAGGCACTCTCTTCTACATACAGTTATTCGTTTCATAACGATTAACTAAATCATGGGAGTTACAACACTCCGAGAGCATAGCCAGACGCAGGCACTCTCTTCTACATACAGTTATTCGTTTCATAACGATTAACTAAATCATGGGAGTTACACTCCGAGAGCATAGCCAGACGCAGGCACTCTCTTCTACATACAGTTATTCGTTTCATAACGATTAACTAAATCATGGGAGTTACACTCCGAGAGCATAGCCAGACGCAGGCACTCTCTTCTACATACAGTTATTCGTTTCATAACGATTAACTAAATCATGGGAGTTACAACTCTCCGAGAGCATAGCCAGACGCAGGCACTCTCTTCTACATACAGTTATTCGTTTCATAACGATTAACTAAATCATGGGAGTTACACTCCGAGAGCATAGCCAGACGCAGGCACTCTCTTCTACATACAGTTATTCGTTTCATAACGATTAACTAAATCATGGGAGTTACAACACTCCGAGAGCATAGCCAGACGCAGGCACTCTCTTCTACATACAGTTATTCGTTTCATAACGATTAACTAAATCATGGGAGTTACAACACTCCGAGAGCATAGCCAGACGCAGGCACTCTCTTCTACATACAGTTATTCGTTTCATAACGATTAACTAAATCATGGGAGTTACAACACTCCGAGAGCATAGCCAGACGCAGGCACTCTCTTCTACATACAGTTATTCGTTTCATAACGATTAACTAAATCATGGGAGTTACACTCCGAGAGCAAAGCCAGACGCAGGCACTCTCTTCTACATACAGTTATTCGTTTCATAACGATTAACTAAATCATGGGAGTTACACTCCGAGAGCATAGCCAGACGCAGGCACTCTCTTCTACATACAGTTATTCGTTTCATAACGATTAACTAAATCATGGGAGTTACACTCCGAGAGCATAGCCAGACGCAGGCACTCTCTTCTACATACAGTTATTCGTTTCATAACGATTAACTAAATCATGGGAGTTACAACACTCCGAGAGCATAGCCAGACGCAGGCACTCTCTTCTACATACACTTATTCGTTTCATAACGATTAACTAAATCATGGGAGTTACACTCCGAGAGCATAGCCAGACGCAGGCACTCTCTTCTACATACAGTTATTCGTTTCATAACGATTAACTAAATCATGGGAGTTACACTCCGAGAGCATACATAGCCAGACGTAGGCACTCTCTTCTACATACAGTAATTCGTTTCATAACGATTAACTAAATCATGGGAGTTACACTCCGAGAGCATACATAGCCAGACGTAGGCAATCTCTTCTACATACAGTAATTCGTTTCATAACGATTAACTAAATCATGGGAGTTACAACACTCCGAGAGCATAGCCAGACGCAGGCACTCTCTTCTACATACAGTTATTCGTTTCATAACGATTAACTAAATCATGGGAGTTACACTCCGAGAGCATACATAGCCAGACGTAGGCACTCTCTTCTACATACAGTAATTCGTTTCATAACGATTAACTAAATCATGGGAGTTACACTCCGAGAGCATACATAGCCAGACGTAGGCACTCTCTTCTACATACAGTTATTCGTTTCATAACGATTAACTAAATCATGGGAGTTACACTCCGAGAGCATAGCCAGACGCAGGCACTCTCTTCTACATACAGTTATTCGTTTCATAACGATTAACTAAATCATGGGAGTTACACTCCGAGAGCATAGCCAGACGCAGGCACTCTCTTCTACATACAGTTATTCGTTTCATAACGATTAACTAAATCATGGGAGTTACACTCCGAGAGCATAGCCAGACGCAGGCACTCTCTTCTACATACAGTTATTCGTTTCATAACGATTAACTAAATCATGGGAGTTACACTCCGAGAGCATACATAGCCAGACGTAGGCACTCTCTTCTACATACAGTTATTCGTTTCATAACGATTAACTAAATCATGGGAGTTACACTCCGAGAGCATAGCCAGACGCAGGCACTCTCTTCTACATACAGTTATTCGTTTCATAACGATTAACTAAATCATGGGAGTTACACTCCGAGAGCATAGCCAGACGCAGGAACTCTCTTCTACATACAGTTATTCGTTTCATAACGATTAACTAAATCATGGGAGTTACAACTCTCCGAGAGCATAGCCAGACGCAGGCACTCTCTTCTACATACAGTTATTCGTTTCATAACGATTAACTAAATCATGGGAGTTACACTCCGAGAGCATAGCCAGACGCAGGCACTCTCTTCTACATACAGTTATTCGTTTCATAACGATTAACCAAATCATGGGAGTTACAACACTCCGAGAGCATAGCCAGACGCAGGCACTCTCTTCTACATACAGTTATTCGTTTCATAACGATTAACTAAATCATGGGAGTTACAACACTCCGAGAGCATAGCCAGACGCAGGCACTCTCTTCTACATACAGTTATTCGTTTCATAACGATTAACTAAATCATGGGAGTTACAACACTCCGAGAGCATAGCCAGACGCAGGCACTCTCTTCTACATACAGTTATTCGTTTCATAACGATTAACTAAATCATGGGAGTTACACTCCGAGAGCATAGCCAGACGCAGGCACTCTCTTCTACATACAGTTATTCGTTTCATAACGATTAACCAAATCATGGGAGTTACAACACTCCGAGAGCATAGCCAGACGCAGGCACTCTCTTCTACATACAGTTATTCGTTTCATAACGATTAACTAAATCATGGGAGTTACAACACTCCGAGAGCATAGCCAGACGCAGGCACTCTCTTCTACATACAGTTATTCGTTTCATAACGATTAACTAAATCATGGGAGTTACAACACTCCGAGAGCATAGCCAGACGCAGGCACTCTCTTCTACATACAGTTATTCGTTTCATAACGATTAACTAAATCATGGGAGTTACAACACTCCGAGAGCATAGCCAGACGCAGGCACTCTCTTCTACATACAGTTATTCGTTTCATAACGATTAACCAAATCATGGGAGTTACAACACTCCGAGAGCATAGCCAGACGCAGGCACTCTCTTCTACATACAGTTATTCGTTTCATAACGATTAACTAAATCATGGGAGTTACAACACTCCGAGAGCATAGCCAGACGCAGGCACTCTCTTCTACATACAGTTATTCGTTTCATAACGATTAACTAAATCATGGGAGTTACAACACTCCGAGAGCATAGCCAGACGCAGGCACTCTCTTCTACATACAGTTATTCGTTTCATAACGATTAACTAAATCATGGGAGTTACAACACTCCGAGAGCATAGCCAGACGCAGGCACTCTCTTCTACATACAGTTATTCGTTTCATAACGATTAACTAAATCATGGGAGTTACAACTCTCCGAGAGCATAGCCAGACGCAGGCACTCTCTTCTACATACAGTTATTCGTTTCATAACGATTAACTAAATCATGGGAGTTACAACACTCCGAGAGCATAGCCAGACGCAGGCACTCTCTTCTACATACAGTTATTCGTTTCATAACGATTAACCAAATCATGGGAGTTACAACACTCCGAGAGCATAGCCAGACGCAGGCACTCTCTTCTACATACAGTTATTCGTTTCATAACGATTAACTAAATCATGGGAGTTACAACACTCCGAGAGCATAGCCAGACGCAGGCACTCTCTTCTACATACAGTTATTCGTTTCATAACGATTAACTAAATCATGGGAGTTACAACACTCCGAGAGCATAGCCAGACGCAGGCACTCTCTTCTACATACAGTTATTCGTTTCATAACGATTAACTAAATCATGGGAGTTACAACACTCCGAGAGCATAGCCAGACGCAGGCACTCTCTTCTACATACAGTTATTCGTTTCATAACGATTAACTAAATCATGGGAGTTACACTCCGAGAGCATAGCCAGACGCAGGCACTCTCTTCTACATACAGTTATTCGTTTCATAACGATTAACTAAATCATGGGAGTTACACTCCGAGAGCATAGCCAGACGCAGGCACTCTCTTCTACATACAGTTATTCGTTTCATAACGATTAACTAAATCATGGGAGTTACAACTCTCCGAGAGCATAGCCAGACGCAGGCACTCTCTTCTACATACAGTTATTCGTTTCATAACGATTAACTAAATCATGGGAGTTACAACACTCCGAGAGCATAGCCAGACGCAGGCACTCTCTTCTACATACAGTTATTCGTTTCATAACGATTAACTAAATCATGGGAGTTACACTCCGAGAGCAAAGCCAGACGCAGGCACTCTCTTCTACATACAGTTATTCGTTTCATAACGATTAACTAAATCATGGGAGTTACAACACTCCGAGAGCATAGCCAGACGCAGGCACTCTCTTCTACATACAGTTATTCGTTTCATAACGATTAACTAAATCATGGGAGTTACAACACTCCGAGAGCATAGCCAGACGCAGGCACTCTCTTCTACATACAGTTATTCGTTTCATAACGATTAACTAAATCATGGGAGTTACACTCCGAGAGCATAGCCAGACGCAGGCACTCTCTTCTACATACAGTTATTCGTTTCATAACGATTAACTAAATCATGGGAGTTACAACTCTCCGAGAGCATAGCCAGACGCAGGCACTCTCTTCTACATACAGTTATTCGTTTCATAACGATTAACTAAATCATGGGAGTTACAACACTCCGAGAGCATAGCCAGACGCAGGCACTCTCTTCTACATACAGTTATTCGTTTCATAACGATTAACTAAATCATGGGAGTTACACTCCGAGAGCAAAGCCAGACGCAGGCACTCTCTTCTACATACAGTTATTCGTTTCATAACGATTAACTAAATCATGGGAGTTACAACACTCCGAGAGCATAGCCAGACGCAGGCACTCTCTTCTACATACAGTTATTCGTTTCATAACGATTAACTAAATCATGGGAGTTACAACACTCCGAGAGCATAGCCAGACGCAGGCACTCTCTTCTACATACAGTTATTCGTTTCATAACGATTAACTAAATCATGGGAGTTACACTCCGAGAGCAAAGCCAGACGCAGGCACTCTCTTCTACATACAGTTATTCGTTTCATAACGATTAACTAAATCATGGGAGTTACACTCCGAGAGCATAGCCAGACGCAGGCACTCTCTTCTACATACAGTTATTCGTTTCATAACGATTAACTAAATCATGGGAGTTACACTCCGAGAGCATAGCCAGACGCAGGCACTCTCTTCTACATACAGTTATTCGTTTCATAACGATTAACTAAATCATACAACACTCCGAGAGCATAGCCAGACGCAGGCACTCTCTTCTACATACAGTTATTCGTTTCATAACGATTAACTAAATCATACAACACTCCGAGAGTATAGCCAGACGCAGGCACTCTCTTCTACATACAGTTATTCGTTTCATAACGATTAACTAAATCATGGGAGTTACACTCCGAGAGCATAGCCAGACGCAGGCACTCTCTTCTACATACAGTTATTCGTTTCATAACGATTAACTAAATCATGGGAGTTACAACACTCCGAGAGCATAGCCAGACGCAGGCACTCTCTTCTACATACAGTTATTCGTTTCATAACGATTAACTAAATCATGGGAGTTACACTCCGAGAGCATAGCCAGACGCAGGCACTCTCTTCTACATAAAGTTATTCGTTTCATAACGATTAACTAAATCATGGGAGTTACACTCCGAGAGCATAGCCAGACGCAGGCACTCTCTTCTACATACAGTTATTCGTTTCATAACGATTAACTAAATCATGGGAGTTACACTCCGAGAGCATAGCCAGACGCAGGCACTCTCTTCTACATACAGTTACTCGTTTCATAACGATTAACTAAATCATGGGAGTTACACTCCGAGAGTATAGCCAGACGCAGGCACTCTCTTCTACATACAGTTATTCGTTTCATAACGATTAACTAAATCATGGGAGTTACACTCCGAGAGCATAGCCAGACGCAGGCACTCTCTTCTACATACAGTTATTCGTTTCATAACGATTAACGAAATCATGGGAGTTACACTCCGAGAGCATACATAGCCAGACGTAGGCACTCTCTTCTACATACAGTTATTCGTTTCATAACGATTAACTAAATCATGGGAGTTACACTCCGAGAGCATACATAGCCAGACGTAGGCACTCTCTTCTACATACAGTAATTCGTTTCATAACGATTAACTAAATCATGGGAGTTACACTCCGAGAGCATAGCCAGACGCAGGCACTCTCTTCTACATACAGTTATTCGTTTCATAACGATTAACTAAATCATGGGAGTTACAACACTCCGAGAGCATAGCCAGACGCAGGCACTCTCTTCTACATACAGTTATTCGTTTCATAACGATTAACTAAATCATGGGAGTTACAACACTCCGAGAGCATAGCCAGACGCAGGCACTCTCTTCTACATACAGTTATTCGTTTCATAACGATTAACTAAATCATGGGAGTTACACTCCGAGAGCATAGCCAGACGCAGGCACTCTCTTCTACATACAGTTATTCGTTTCATAACGATTAACCAAATCATGGGAGTTACAACACTCCGAGAGCATAGCCAGACGCAGGCACTCTCTTCTACATACAGTTATTCGTTTCATAACGATTAACTAAATCATGGGAGTTACAACACTCCGAGAGCATAGCCAGACGCAGGCACTCTCTTCTACATACAGTTATTCGTTTCATAACGATTAACTAAATCATGGGAGTTACAACACTCCGAGAGCATAGCCAGACGCAGGCACTCTCTTCTACATACAGTTATTCGTTTCATAACGATTAACTAAATCATGGGAGTTACAACACTCCGAGAGCATAGCCAGACGCAGGCACTCTCTTCTACATACAGTTATTCGTTTCATAACGATTAACCAAATCATGGGAGTTACAACACTCCGAGAGCATAGCCAGACGCAGGCACTCTCTTCTACATACAGTTATTCGTTTCATAACGATTAACTAAATCATGGGAGTTACAACACTCCGAGAGCATAGCCAGACGCAGGCACTCTCTTCTACATACAGTTATTCGTTTCATAACGATTAACTAAATCATGGGAGTTACAACACTCCGAGAGCATAGCCAGACGCAGGCACTCTCTTCTACATACAGTTATTCGTTTCATAACGATTAACTAAATCATGGGAGTTACAACACTCCGAGAGCATAGCCAGACGCAGGCACTCTCTTCTACATACAGTTATTCGTTTCATAACGATTAACTAAATCATGGGAGTTACACTCCGAGAGCATAGCCAGACGCAGGCACTCTCTTCTACATACAGTTATTCGTTTCATAACGATTAACTAAATCATGGGAGTTACACTCCGAGAGCATAGCCAGACGCAGGCACTCTCTTCTACATACAGTTATTCGTTTCATAACGATTAACTAAATCATGGGAGTTACAACTCTCCGAGAGCATAGCCAGACGCAGGCACTCTCTTCTACATACAGTTATTCGTTTCATAACGATTAACTAAATCATGGGAGTTACACTCCGAGAGCATAGCCAGACGCAGGCACTCTCTTCTACATACAGTTATTCGTTTCATAACGATTAACTAAATCATGGGAGTTACAACACTCCGAGAGCATAGCCAGACGCAGGCACTCTCTTCTACATACAGTTATTCGTTTCATAACGATTAACTAAATCATGGGAGTTACAACACTCCGAGAGCATAGCCAGACGCAGGCACTCTCTTCTACATACAGTTATTCGTTTCATAACGATTAACCAAATCATGGGAGTTACAACACTCCGAGAGCATAGCCAGACGCAGGCACTCTCTTCTACATACAGTTATTCGTTTCATAACGATTAACTAAATCATGGGAGTTACAACACTCCGAGAGCATAGCCAGACGCAGGCACTCTCTTCTACATACAGTTATTCGTTTCATAACGATTAACTAAATCATGGGAGTTACAACACTCCGAGAGCATAGCCAGACGCAGGCACTCTCTTCTACATACAGTTATTCGTTTCATAACGATTAACTAAATCATGGGAGTTACAACACTCCGAGAGCATAGCCAGACGCAGGCACTCTCTTCTACATACAGTTATTCGTTTCATAACGATTAACTAAATCATGGGAGTTACACTCCGAGAGCATAGCCAGACGCAGGCACTCTCTTCTACATACAGTTATTCGTTTCATAACGATTAACTAAATCATGGGAGTTACACTCCGAGAGCATAGCCAGACGCAGGCACTCTCTTCTACATACAGTTATTCGTTTCATAACGATTAACTAAATCATGGGAGTTACAACTCTCCGAGAGCATAGCCAGACGCAGGCACTCTCTTCTACATACAGTTATTCGTTTCATAACGATTAACTAAATCATGGGAGTTACAACACTCCGAGAGCATAGCCAGACGCAGGCACTCTCTTCTACATACAGTTATTCGTTTCATAACGATTAACTAAATCATGGGAGTTACAACACTCCGAGAGCATAGCCAGACGCAGGCACTCTCTTCTACATACAGTTATTCGTTTCATAACGATTAACTAAATCATGGGAGTTACAACACTCCGAGAGCATAGCCAGACGCAGGCACTCTCTTCTACATACAGTTATTCGTTTCATAACGATTAACTAAATCATGGGAGTTACAACACTCCGAGAGCATAGCCAGACGCAGGCACTCTCTTCTACATACAGTTATTCGTTTCATAACGATTAACTAAATCATGGGAGTTACACTCCGAGAGCAAAGCCAGACGCAGGCACTCTCTTCTACATACAGTTATTCGTTTCATAACGATTAACTAAATCATGGGAGTTACACTCCGAGAGCATAGCCAGACGCAGGCACTCTCTTCTACATACAGTTATTCGTTTCATAACGATTAACTAAATCATGGGAGTTACACTCCGAGAGCATAGCCAGACGCAGGCACTCTCTTCTACATACAGTTATTCGTTTCATAACGATTAACTAAATCATGGGAGTTACAACACTCCGAGAGCATAGCCAGACGCAGGCACTCTCTTCTACATACAGTTATTCGTTTCATAACGATTAACTAAATCATGGGAGTTACACTCCGAGAGCATAGCCAGACGCAGGCACTCTCTTCTACATACAGTTATTCGTTTCATAACGATTAACTAAATCATGGGAGTTACACTCCGAGAGCATACATAGCCAGACGTAGGCACTCTCTTCTACATACAGTAATTCGTTTCATAACGATTAACTAAATCATGGGAGTTACACTCCGAGAGCATACATAGCCAGACGTAGGCAATCTCTTCTACATACAGTAATTCGTTTCATAACGATTAACTAAATCATGGGAGTTACAACACTCCGAGAGCATAGCCAGACGCAGGCACTCTCTTCTACATACAGTTATTCGTTTCATAACGATTAACTAAATCATGGGAGTTACACTCCGAGAGCATACATAGCCAGACGTAGGCACTCTCTTCTACATACAGTAATTCGTTTCATAACGATTAACTAAATCATGGGAGTTACACTCCGAGAGCATACATAGCCAGACGTAGGCACTCTCTTCTACATACAGTTATTCGTTTCATAACGATTAACTAAATCATGGGAGTTACACTCCGAGAGCATAGCCAGACGCAGGCACTCTCTTCTACATACAGTTATTCGTTTCATAACGATTAACTAAATCATGGGAGTTACACTCCGAGAGCATAGCCAGACGCAGGCACTCTCTTCTACATACAGTTATTCGTTTCATAACGATTAACTAAATCATGGGAGTTACACTCCGAGAGCATAGCCAGACGCAGGCACTCTCTTCTACATACAGTTATTCGTTTCATAACGATTAACTAAATCATGGGAGTTACACTCCGAGAGCATACATAGCCAGACGTAGGCACTCTCTTCTACATACAGTTATTCGTTTCATAACGATTAACTAAATCATGGGAGTTACACTCCGAGAGCATAGCCAGACGCAGGCACTCTCTTCTACATACAGTTATTCGTTTCATAACGATTAACTAAATCATGGGAGTTACACTCCGAGAGCATAGCCAGACGCAGGCACTCTCTTCTACATACAGTTATTCGTTTCATAACGATTAACTAAATCATGGGAGTTACACTCCGAGAGCATAGCCAGACGCAGGCACTCTCTTCTACATACAGTTATTCGTTTCATAACGATTAACTAAATCATGGGAGTTACACTCCGAGAGCATAGCCAGACGCAGGCACTCTCTTCTACATACAGTTATTCGTTTCATAACGATTAACCAAATCATGGGAGTTACAACACTCCGAGAGCATAGCCAGACGCAGGCACTCTCTTCTACATACAGTTATTCGTTTCATAACGATTAACTAAATCATGGGAGTTACAACACTCCGAGAGCATAGCCAGACGCAGGCACTCTCTTCTACATACAGTTATTCGTTTCATAACGATTAACTAAATCATGGGAGTTACAACACTCCGAGAGCATAGCCAGACGCAGGCACTCTCTTCTACATACAGTTATTCGTTTCATAACGATTAACTAAATCATGGGAGTTACACTCCGAGAGCATAGCCAGACGCAGGCACTCTCTTCTACATACAGTTATTCGTTTCATAACGATTAACCAAATCATGGGAGTTACAACACTCCGAGAGCATAGCCAGACGCAGGCACTCTCTTCTACATACAGTTATTCGTTTCATAACGATTAACTAAATCATGGGAGTTACAACACTCCGAGAGCATAGCCAGACGCAGGCACTCTCTTCTACATACAGTTATTCGTTTCATAACGATTAACTAAATCATGGGAGTTACAACACTCCGAGAGCATAGCCAGACGCAGGCACTCTCTTCTACATACAGTTATTCGTTTCATAACGATTAACTAAATCATGGGAGTTACAACACTCCGAGAGCATAGCCAGACGCAGGCACTCTCTTCTACATACAGTTATTCGTTTCATAACGATTAACCAAATCATGGGAGTTACAACACTCCGAGAGCATAGCCAGACGCAGGCACTCTCTTCTACATACAGTTATTCGTTTCATAACGATTAACTAAATCATGGGAGTTACAACACTCCGAGAGCATAGCCAGACGCAGGCACTCTCTTCTACATACAGTTATTCGTTTCATAACGATTAACTAAATCATGGGAGTTACAACACTCCGAGAGCATAGCCAGACGCAGGCACTCTCTTCTACATACAGTTATTCGTTTCATAACGATTAACTAAATCATGGGAGTTACAACACTCCGAGAGCATAGCCAGACGCAGGCACTCTCTTCTACATACAGTTATTCGTTTCATAACGATTAACTAAATCATGGGAGTTACAACTCTCCGAGAGCATAGCCAGACGCAGGCACTCTCTTCTACATACAGTTATTCGTTTCATAACGATTAACTAAATCATGGGAGTTACAACACTCCGAGAGCATAGCCAGACGCAGGCACTCTCTTCTACATACAGTTATTCGTTTCATAACGATTAACCAAATCATGGGAGTTACAACACTCCGAGAGCATAGCCAGACGCAGGCACTCTCTTCTACATACAGTTATTCGTTTCATAACGATTAACTAAATCATGGGAGTTACAACACTCCGAGAGCATAGCCAGACGCAGGCACTCTCTTCTACATACAGTTATTCGTTTCATAACGATTAACTAAATCATGGGAGTTACAACACTCCGAGAGCATAGCCAGACGCAGGCACTCTCTTCTACATACAGTTATTCGTTTCATAACGATTAACTAAATCATGGGAGTTACAACACTCCGAGAGCATAGCCAGACGCAGGCACTCTCTTCTACATACAGTTATTCGTTTCATAACGATTAACTAAATCATGGGAGTTACACTCCGAGAGCATAGCCAGACGCAGGCACTCTCTTCTACATACAGTTATTCGTTTCATAACGATTAACTAAATCATGGGAGTTACACTCCGAGAGCATAGCCAGACGCAGGCACTCTCTTCTACATACAGTTATTCGTTTCATAACGATTAACTAAATCATGGGAGTTACAACTCTCCGAGAGCATAGCCAGACGCAGGCACTCTCTTCTACATACAGTTATTCGTTTCATAACGATTAACTAAATCATGGGAGTTACAACACTCCGAGAGCATAGCCAGACGCAGGCACTCTCTTCTACATACAGTTATTCGTTTCATAACGATTAACTAAATCATGGGAGTTACACTCCGAGAGCAAAGCCAGACGCAGGCACTCTCTTCTACATACAGTTATTCGTTTCATAACGATTAACTAAATCATGGGAGTTACAACACTCCGAGAGCATAGCCAGACGCAGGCACTCTCTTCTACATACAGTTATTCGTTTCATAACGATTAACTAAATCATGGGAGTTACAACACTCCGAGAGCATAGCCAGACGCAGGCACTCTCTTCTACATACAGTTATTCGTTTCATAACGATTAACTAAATCATGGGAGTTACACTCCGAGAGCAAAGCCAGACGCAGGCACTCTCTTCTACATACAGTTATTCGTTTCATTACGATTAACTAAATCATGGGAGTTACACTCCGAGAGCATAGCCAGACGCAGGCACTCTCTTCTACATACAGTTATTCGTTTCATAACGATTAACTAAATCATGGGAGTTACACTCCGAGAGCATAGCCAGACGCAGGCACTCTCTTCTACATACAGTTATTCGTTTCATAACGATTAACTAAATCATGGGAGTTACACTCCGAGAGCATAGCCAGACGCAGGCACTCTCTTCTACATACAGTTATTCGTTTCATAACGATTAACTAAATCATGGGAGTTACAACACTCCGAGAGCATAGCCAGACGCAGGCACTCTCTTCTACATACAGTTATTCGTTTCATAACGATTAACTAAATCATGGGAGTTACACTCCGAGAGCATAGCCAGACGCAGGCACTCTCTTCTACATACAGTTATTCGTTTCATAACGATTAACTAAATCATGGGAGTTACACTCCGAGAGCATACATAGCCAGACGTAGGCACTCTCTTCTACATACAGTAATTCGTTTCATAACGATTAACTAAATCATGGGAGTTACACTCCGAGAGCATACATAGCCAGACGTAGGCAATCTCTTCTACATACAGTAATTCGTTTCATAACGATTAACTAAATCATGGGAGTTACAACACTCCGAGAGCATAGCCAGACGCAGGCACTCTCTTCTACATACAGTTATTCGTTTCATAACGATTAACTAAATCATGGGAGTTACACTCCGAGAGCATACATAGCCAGACGTAGGCACTCTCTTCTACATACAGTAATTCGTTTCATAACGATTAACTAAATCATGGGAGTTACACTCCGAGAGCATACATAGCCAGACGTAGGCACTCTCTTCTACATACAGTTATTCGTTTCATAACGATTAACTAAATCATGGGAGTTACACTCCGAGAGCATAGCCAGACGCAGGCACTCTCTTCTACATACAGTTATTCGTTTCATAACGATTAACTAAATCATGGGAGTTACACTCCGAGAGCATAGCCAGACGCAGGCACTCTCTTCTACATACAGTTATTCGTTTCATAACGATTAACTAAATCATGGGAGTTACACTCCGAGAGCATAGCCAGACGCAGGCACTCTCTTCTACATACAGTTATTCGTTTCATAACGATTAACTAAATCATGGGAGTTACACTCCGAGAGCATACATAGCCAGACGTAGGCACTCTCTTCTACATACAGTTATTCGTTTCATAACGATTAACTAAATCATGGGAGTTACACTCCGAGAGCATAGCCAGACGCAGGCACTCTCTTCTACATACAGTTATTCGTTTCATAATGATTAACTAAATCATGGGAGTTACACTCCGAGAGCATAGCCAGACGCAGGCACTCTCTTCTACATACAGTTATTCGTTTCATAACGATTAACTAAATCATGGGAGTTACACTCCGAGAGCATAGCCAGACGCAGGCACTCTCTTCTACATACAGTTATTCGTTTCATAACGATTAACTAAATCATGGGAGTTACACTCCGAGAGCATAGCCAGACGCAGGCACTCTCTTCTACATACAGTTATTCGTTTCATAACGATTAACCAAATCATGGGAGTTACAACACTCCGAGAGCATAGCCAGACGCAGGCACTCTCTTCTACATACAGTTATTCGTTTCATAACGATTAACTAAATCATGGGAGTTACAACACTCCGAGAGCATAGCCAGACGCAGGCACTCTCTTCTACATACAGTTATTCGTTTCATAACGATTAACTAAATCATGGGAGTTACAACACTCCGAGAGCATAGCCAGACGCAGGCACTCTCTTCTACATACAGTTATTCGTTTCATAACGATTAACTAAATCATGGGAGTTACACTCCGAGAGCATAGCCAGACGCAGGCACTCTCTTCTACATACAGTTATTCGTTTCATAACGATTAACCAAATCATGGGAGTTACAACACTCCGAGAGCATAGCCAGACGCAGGCACTCTCTTCTACATACAGTTATTCGTTTCATAACGATTAACTAAATCATGGGAGTTACAACACTCCGAGAGCATAGCCAGACGCAGGCACTCTCTTCTACATACAGTTATTCGTTTCATAACGATTAACTAAATCATGGGAGTTACAACACTCCGAGAGCATAGCCAGACGCAGGCACTCTCTTCTACATACAGTTATTCGTTTCATAACGATTAACTAAATCATGGGAGTTACAACACTCCGAGAGCATAGCCAGACGCAGGCACTCTCTTCTACATACAGTTATTCGTTTCATAACGATTAACCAAATCATGGGAGTTACAACACTCCGAGAGCATAGCCAGACGCAGGCACTCTCTTCTACATACAGTTATTCGTTTCATAACGATTAACTAAATCATGGGAGTTACAACACTCCGAGAGCATAGCCAGACGCAGGCACTCTCTTCTACATACAGTTATTCGTTTCATAACGATTAACTAAATCATGGGAGTTACAACACTCCGAGAGCATAGCCAGACGCAGGCACTCTCTTCTACATACAGTTATTCGTTTCATAACGATTAACTAAATCATGGGAGTTACAACACTCCGAGAGCATAGCCAGACGCAGGCACTCTCTTCTACATACAGTTATTCGTTTCATAACGATTAACTAAATCATGGGAGTTACAACTCTCCGAGAGCATAGCCAGACGCAGGCACTCTCTTCTACATACAGTTATTCGTTTCATAACGATTAACTAAATCATGGGAGTTACACTCCGAGAGCATAGCCAGACGCAGGCACTCTCTTCTACATACAGTTATTCGTTTCATAACGATTAACTAAATCATGGGAGTTACAACTCTCCGAGAGCATAGCCAGACGCAGGCACTCTCTTCTACATACAGTTATTCGTTTCATAACGATTAACTAAATCATGGGAGTTACAACACTCCGAGAGCATAGCCAGACGCAGGCACTCTCTTCTACATACAGTTATTCGTTTCATAACGATTAACTAAATCATGGGAGTTACACTCCGAGAGCATAGCCAGACGCAGGCACTCTCTTCTACATACAGTTATTCGTTTCATAACGATTAACTAAATCATGGGAGTTACAACACTCCGAGAGCACAGCCAGACGCAGGCACTCTCTTCTACATACAGTTATTCGTTTCATAACGATTAACTAAATCATGGGAGTTACAACACTCCGAGAGCATAGCCAGACGCAGGCACTCTCTTCTACATACAGTTATTCGTTTCATAACGATTAACTAAATCATGGGAGTTACAACACTCCGAGAGCATAGCCAGACGCAGGCACTCTCTTCTACATACAGTTATTCGTTTCATAACGATTAACTAAATCATGGGAGTTACACTCCGAGAGCAAAGCCAGACGCAGGCACTCTCTTCTACATACAGTTATTCGTTTCATTACGATTAACTAAATCATGGGAGTTACACTCCGAGAGCATAGCCAGACGCAGGCACTCTCTTCTACATACAGTTATTCGTTTCATAACGATTAACTAAATCATGGGAGTTACACTCCGAGAGCATAGCCAGACGCAGGCACTCTCTTCTACATACAGTTATTCGTTTCATAACGATTAACTAAATCATGGGAGTTACAACACTCCGAGAGCATAGCCAGACGCAGGCACTCTCTTCTACATACAGTTATTCGTTTCATAACGATTAACTAAATCATGGGAGTTACACTCCGAGAGCATAGCCAGACGCAGGCACTCTCTTCTACATACAGTTATTCGTTTCATAACGATTAACTAAATCATGGGAGTTACACTCCGAGAGCATAGCCAGACGCAGGCACTCTCTTCTACATACAGTTATTCGTTTCATAACGATTAACTAAATCATGGGAGTTACACTCCGAGAGCATAGCCAGACGCAGGCACTCTCTTCTACATACAGTTATTCGTTTCATAACGATTAACTAAATCATGGGAGTTACACTCCGAGAGCATACATAGCCAGACGTAGGCACTCTCTTCTACATACAGTTATTCGTTTCATAACGATTAACTAAATCATGGGAGTTACACTCCGAGAGCATAGCCAGACGCAGGCACTCTCTTCTACATACAGTTATTCGTTTCATAACGATTAACTAAATCATGGGAGTTACACTCCGAGAGCATAGCCAGACGCAGGCACTCTCTTCTACATACAGTTATTCGTTTCATAACGATTAACTAAATCATGGGAGTTACAACACTCCGAGAGCATAGCCAGACGCAGGCACTCTCTTCTACATACAGTTATTCGTTTCATAACGATTAACTAAATCATGGGAGTTACACTCCGAGAGCAAAGCCAGACGCAGGCACTCTCTTCTACATACAGTTATTCGTTTCATAACGATTAACTAAATCATGGGAGTTACACTCCGAGAGCATAGCCAGACGCAGGCACTCTCTTCTAGATACAGTTATTCGTTTCATAACGATTAACTAAATCATGGGAGTTACACTCCGAGAGCATAGCCAGACGCAGGCACTCTCTTCTACATACAGTTGTTCGTTTCATAACGATTAACTAAATCATGGGAGTTACACTCCGAGAGCATAGCCAGACGCAGGCACTCTCTTCTACATACAGTTATTCGTTTCATAACGATTAACTAAATCATGGGAGTTACACTCCGAGAGCATAGCCAGACGCAGGCACTCTCTTCTACATACAGTTATTCGTTTCATAACGATTAACTAAATCATGGGAGTTACACTCCGAGAGCATAGCCAGACGCAGGCACTCTCTTCTACATACAGTTATTCGTTTCATAACGATTAACTAAATCATGGGAGTTACACTCCGAGAGCATAGCCAGACGCAGGCACTCTCTTCTACATACAGTTATTCGTTTCATAACGATTAACTAAATCATAGGAATTACACTCCGAGAGCATAGCCAGACGCAGGCACTCTCTTCTACATACAGTTATTCGTTTCATAACGATTAACTAAATCATGGGAGTTACACTCCGAGAGCATAGCCAGACGCAGGCACTCTCTTCTACATACAGTTATTCGTTTCATAACGATTAACTAAATCATGGGAGTTACACTCCGAGAGCATAGCCAGACGCAGGCACTCTCTTCTACATACAGTTATTCGTTTCATAACGATTAACTAAATCATGGGAGTTACACTCCGAGAGCATAGCCAGACGCAGGCACTCTCTTCTACATACAGTTACTCGTTTCATAACGATTAACTAAATCATGGGAGTTACACTCCGAGAGTATAGCCAGACGCAGGCACTCTCTTCTACATACAGTTATTCGTTTCATAACGATTAACTAAATCATGGGAGTTACACTCCGAGAGCATAGCCAGACGCAGGCACTCTCTTCTACATACAGTTATTCGTTTCATAACGATTAACTAAATCATGGGAGTTACACTCCGAGAGCATAGCCAGACGCAGGCACTCTCTTCTACATACAGTTATTCGTTTCATAACGATTAACTAAATCATGGGAGTTACACTCCGAGAGCATAGCCAGACGCAGGCACTCTCTTCTACATACAGTTATTCGTTTCATAACGATTAACTAAATCATGGGAGTTACACTCCGAGAGCATAGCCAGACGCAGGCACTCTCTTCTACATACAGTTATTCGTTTCATAACGATTAACTAAATCATGGGAGTTACAACACTCCTAGAGCATAGCCAGACGGAGGCACTCTCTTCTACATACAGTTATTCGTTTCATAACGATTAACTAAATCATGGGAGTTACACTCCGAGAGCAAAGCCAGACGCAGGCACTCTCTTCTACATACAGTTATTCGTTTCATAACGATTAACTAAATCATGGGAGTTACACTCCGAGAGCATAGCCAGACGCAGGCACTCTCTTCTACATACAGTTATTCGTTTCATAACGATTAACTAAATCATGGGAGTTACACTCCGAGAGCATAGCCAGACGCAGGCACTCTCTTCTACATACAGTTATTCGTTTCATAACGATTAACTAAATCATGGGAGTTACACTCCGAGAGCATAGCCAGACGCAGGCACTCTCTTCTACATACAGTTATTCGTTTCATAACGATTAACTAAATCATGGGAGTTACACTCCGAGAGCATAGCCAGACGCAGGCACTCTCTTCTACATACAGTTATTCGTTTCATAACGATTAACTAAATCATGGGAGTTACACTCCGAGAGCATAGCCAGACGCAGGCACTCTCTTCTACATACAGTTATTCGTTTCATAACGATTAACTAAATCATGGGAGTTACACTCCGAGAGCATAGCCAGACGCAGGCACTCTCTTCTACATACAGTTATTCGTTTCATAACGATTAACTAAATCATGGGAGTTACACTCCGAGAGCATAGCCAGACGCAGGCACTCTCTTCTACATACAGTTATTCGTTTCATAACGATTAACTAAATCATGGGAGTTACACTCCGAGAGCATAGCCAGACGCAGGCACTCTCTTCTACATACAGTTATTCGTTTCATAACGATTAACTAAATCATACAACACTCCGAGAGCATAGCCAGACGCAGGCACTCTCTTCTACATACAGTTATTCGTTTCATAACGATTAACTAAATCATGGGAGTTACACTCCGAGAGCATAGCCAGACGCAGGCACTCTCTTCTACATACAGTTATTCGTTTCATAACGATTAACTAAATCATGGGAGTTACACTCCGAGAGCATACATAGCCAGACGTAGGCACTCTCTTCTACATACAGTTATTCGTTTCATAACGATTAACTAAATCATGGGAGTTACACTCCGAGAGCATAGCCAGACGCAGGCACTCTCTTCTACATACAGTTATTCGTTTCATAACGATTAACTAAATCATGGGAGTTACAACACTCCGAGAGCATAGCCAGACGCAGGCACTCTCTTCTACATACAGTTATTCGTTTCATAACGATTAACTAAATCATGGGAGTTACAACACTCCGAGAGCATAGCCAGACGCAGGCACTCTCTTCTACATACAGTTATTCGTTTCATAACGATTAACCAAATCATGGGAGTTACAACACTCCGAGAGCATAGCCAGACGCAGGCACTCTCTTCTACATACAGTTATTCGTTTCATAACGATTAACTAAATCATGGGAGTTACAACACTCCGAGAGCATAGCCAGACGCAGGCACTCTCTTCTACATACAGTTATTCGTTTCATAACGATTAACTAAATCATGGGAGTTACACTCCGAGAGCATAGCCAGACGCAGGCACTCTCTTCTACATACAGTTATTCGTTTCATAACGATTAACTAAATCATGGGAGTTACACTCCGAGAGCATAGCCAGACGCAGGCACTCTCTTCTACATACAGTTATTCGTTTCATAACGATTAACTAAATCATGGGAGTTACAACACTCCGAGAGCATAGCCAGACGCAGGCACTCTCTTCTACATACAGTTATTCGTTTCATAACGATTAACTAAATCATGGGAGTTACACTCCGAGAGCAAAGCCAGACGCAGGCACTCTCTTCTACATACAGATATTCGTTTCATAACGATTAACTAAATCATGGAAGTTACACTCCGAGAGCATAGCCAGACGCAGGCACTCTCTTCTACATACAGTTATTCGTTTCATAACGATTAACTAAATCATGGGAGTTACACTCCGAGAGCATAGCCAGACGCAGGCACTCTCTTCTACATACAGTTATTCGTTGCATAACGATTAACTAAATCATGGGAGTTACACTCCGAGAGCATACATAGCCAGACGTAGGCACTCTCTTCTACATACAGTTATTCGTTTCATAACGATTAACTAAATCATGGGAGTTACACTCCGAGAGCATACATAGCCAGACGCAGGCACTCTCTTCTACATACAGTTATTCGTTTCATAACGATTAACTAAATCATGGGAGTTACACTCCGAGAGCATAGCCAGACGCAGGCACTCTCTTCTACATACAGTTATTCGTTGAATAACGATTAACTAAATCATGGGAGTTACACTCCGAGAGCATACATAGCCAGACGCAGGCACTCTCTTCTACATACAGTTATTCGTTTCATAACGATTAACTAAATCATGGGAGTTACAACACTCCGAGAGCATAGCCAGACGCAGGCACTCTCTTCTACATACAGTTATTCGTTTCATAACGATTAACTAAATCATGGGAGTTACAACACTCCGAGAGCATAGCCAGACGCAGGCACTCTCTTCTACATACAGTTATTCGTTTCATAACGATTAACTAAATCATGGGAGTTACACTCCGAGAGCATAGCCAGACGCAGGCACTCTCTTCTACATACAGTTATTCGTTTCATAACGATTAACTAAATCATGGGAGTTACAACACTCCGAGAGCATAGCCAGACGCAGGCACTCTCTTCTACATACAGTTATTCGTTTCATAACGATTAACTAAATCATGGGAGTTACAACACTCCGAGAGCATAGCCAGACGCAGGCACTCTCTTCTACATACAGTTATTCGTTTCATAACGATTAACTAAATCATGGGAGTTACAACACTCCGAGAGCATAGCCAGACGCAGGCACTCTCTTCTACATACAGTTATTCGTTTCATAACGATTAACTAAATCATGGGAGTTACACTCCGAGAGCATAGCCAGACGCAGGCACTCTCTTCTACATACAGTTATTCGTTTCATAACGATTAACTAAATCATGGGAGTTACACTCCGAGAGCATAGCCAGACGCAGGTACTCTCTTCTACATACAGTTATTCGTTTCATAACGATTAACTAAATCATGGGAGTTACAACTCTCCGAGAGCATAGCCAGACGCAGGCACTCTCTTCTACATACAGTTATTCGTTTCATAACGATTAACTAAATCATGGGAGATACAACACTCCGAGAGCATAGCCAGACGCAGGCACTCTCTTCTACATACAGTTATTCGTTTCATAACGATTAACTAAATCATGGGAGTTCCAACACTCCGAGAGCATAGCCAGACGCAGGCACTCTCTTCTACATACAGTTATTCGTTTCATAACGATTAACTAAATCATGGGAGTTACAACACTCCGAGAGCATAGCCAGACGCAGGCACTCTCTTCTACATACAGTTATTCGTTTCATAACGATTAACTAAATCATGGGAGTTACAACACTCCGAGAGCATAGCCAGACGCAGGCACTCTCTTCTACATACAGTTATTCGTTTCATAACGATTAACTAAATCATGGGAGTTACACTCCGAGAGCATAGCCAGACGCAGGCACTCTCTTCTACATACAGTTATTCGTTTCATAACGATTAACTAAATCATGGGAGTTACACTCCGAGAGCATAGCCAGACGCAGGCACTCTCTTCTACATACAGTTATTCGTTTCATAACGATTAACTAAATCATGGGAGTTACACTCCGAGAGCATAGCCAGACGCAGGCACTCTCTTCTACATACAGTTATTCGTTTCATAACGATTAACTAAATCATGGGAGTTACAACACTCCGAGAGCATAGCCAGACGCAGGCACTCTCTTCTACATACAGTTATTCGTTTCATAACGATTAACTAAATCATGGGAGTTACACTCCGAGAGCATAGCCAGACGCAGGCACTCTCTTCTACATACAGTTATTCGTTTCATAACGATTAACTAAATCATGGGAGTTACACTCCGAGAGCATAGCCAGACGCAGGCACTCTCTTCTACATACAGTTATTCGTTTCATAACGATTAACTAAATCATGGGAGTTACACTCCGAGAGCATAGCCAGACGCAGGCACTCTCTTCTACATACAGTTATTCGTTTCATAACGATTAACTAAATCATGGGAGTTACACTCCGAGAGCATAGCCAGACGCAGGCACTCTCTTCTACATACAGTTATTCGTTTCATAACGATTAACTAAATCATGGGAGTTACACTCCGAGAGCATAGCCAGACGCAGGCACTCTCTTCTACATACAGTTATTCGTTTCATAACGATTAACTAAATCATGAGAGTTACAACACTCCGAGAGCATAGCCAGACGCAGGCACTCTCTTCTACATACAGTTATTCGTTTCATAACGATTAACTAAATCATGGGAGTTACAACACTCCGAGAGCATAGCCAGACGCAGGCACTCTCTTCTACATACAGTTATTCGTTTCATAACGATTAACTAAATCATGGGAGTTACAACACTCCGAGAGCATAGCCAGACGCAGGCACTATCTTCTACATACAGTTATTCGTTTCATAACGATTAACTAAATCATGGGAGTTACAACACTCCGAGAGCATAGCCAGACGCAGGCACTCTCTTCTACATACAGCTATTCGTTTCATAACGATTAACTAAATCATGGGAGTTACACTCCGAGAGCATAGCCAGACGCAGGCACTCTCTTCTACATACAGTTATTCGTTTCATAACGATTAACTAAATCATGGGAGTTACACTCCGAGAGCATAGCCAGACGCAGGCACTCTCTTCTACATACAGTTATTCGTTTCATAACGATTAACTAAATCATGGGAGTTACACTCCGAGAGCATAGCCAGACGCAGGCACTCTCTTCTACATACAGTTATTCGTTTCATAACGATTAACTAAATCATGGGAGTTACAACACTCCGAGAGCATAGCCAGACGCAGGCACTCTCTTCTACATACAGTTATTCGTTTCATAACGATTAACTAAATCATGGGAGTTACAACACTCCGAGAGCATAGCCAGACGCAGGCACTCTCTTCTACATACAGTTATTCGTTTCATAACGATTAACTAAATCATGGGAGTTACACTCCGAGAGCATAGCCAGACGCAGGCACTCTCTTCTACATACAGTTATTCGTTTCATAACGATTAACTAAATCATGGGAGTTACACTCCGAGAGCATAGCCAGACGCAGGCACTCTCTTCTACATACAGTTATTCGTTTCATAACGATTAACTAAATCATGGGAGTTACACTCCGAGAGCATAGCCAGACGCAGGCACTCTCTTCTACATACAGTTATTCGTTTCATAACGATTAACTAAATCATGGGAGTTACAACACTCCGAGAGCATAGCCAGACGCAGGCACTCTCTTCTACATACAGTTATTCGTTTCATAACGATTAACTAAATCATGGGAGTTACAACACTCCGAGAGCATAGCCAGACGCAGGCACTCTCTTCTACATACAGTTATTCGTTTCATAACGATTAACTAAATCATGGGAGTTACAACACTCCGAGAGCATAGCCAGACGCAGGCACTCTCTTCTACATACAGTTATTCGTTTCATAACGATTAACTAAATCATGGGAGTTACACTCCGAGAGCATAGCCAGACGCAGGCACTCTCTTCTACATACACTTATTCGTTTCATAACGATTAACTAAATCATGGGAGTTACAACACTCCGAGAGCATAGCCAGACGCAGGCACTCTCTTCTACATACAGTTATTCGTTTCATAACGATTAACTAAATCATGGGAGTTACAACACTCCGAGAGCATAGCCAGACGCAGGCACTCTCTTCTACATACAGTTATTCGTTTCATAACGATTAACTAAATCATGGGAGTTACACTCCGAGAGCATAGCCAGACGCAGGCACTCTCTTCTACATACAGTTATTCGTTTCATAACGATTAACTAAATCATGGGAGTTACACTCCGAGAGCATAGCCAGACGCAGGCACTCTCTTCTACATACAGTTATTCGTTTCATAACGATTAACTAAATCATGGGAGTTACACTCCGAGAGCATAGCCAGACGCAGGCACTCTCTTCTACATACAGTTATTCGTTTCATAACGATTAACTAAATCATGGGAGTTACAACTCTCCGAGAGCATAGCCAGACGCAGGCACTCTCTTCTACATACAGTTATTCGTTTCATAACGATTAACTAAATCATGGGAGATACAACACTCCGAGAGCAAAGCCAGACGCAGGCACTCTCTTCTACATACAGTTATTCGTTTCATAACGATTAACTAAATCATGGGAGTTCCAACACTCCGAGAGCATAGCCAGACGCAGGCACTCTCTTCTACATACAGTTATTCGTTTCATAACGATTAACTAAATCATGGGAGTTACAACACTCCGAGAGCATAGCCAGACGCAGGCACTCTCTTCTACATACAGTTATTCGTTTCATAACGATTAACTAAATCATGGGAGTTACAACACTCCGAGAGCATAGCCAGACGCAGGCACTCTCTTCTACATACAGTTATTCGTTTCATAACGATTAACTAAATCATGGGAGTTACACTCCGAGAGCATAGCCAGACGCAGGCACTCTCTTCTACATACAGTTATTCGTTTCATAACGATTAACTAAATCATGGGAGTTACACTCCGAGAGCATAGCCAGACGCAGGCACTCTCTTCTACATACAGTTATTCGTTTCATAACGATTAACTAAATCATGGGAGTTACACTCCGAGAGCATAGCCAGACGCAGGCACTCTCTTCTACATACAGTTATTCGTTTCATAACGATTAACTAAATCATGGGAGTTACACTCCGAGAGCATAGCCAGACGCAGGCACTCTCTTCTACATACAGTTATTCGTTTCATAACGATTAACTAAATCATGGGAGTTACACTCCGAGAGCATAGCCAGACGCAGGCACTCTCTTCTACATACAGTTATTCGTTTCATAACGATTAACTA
The DNA here is from genome assembly GCF_905147105.1 of Pieris brassicae. Classification (NCBI taxonomy): domain Eukaryota; kingdom Metazoa; phylum Arthropoda; class Insecta; order Lepidoptera; family Pieridae; genus Pieris; species Pieris brassicae. Next base: position 36,204 of record NW_025576231.1, read on the forward strand.
AATCATGGGAGTTACACTCCGAGAGCATAGCCAGACGCAGGCACTCTCTTCTACATACAGTTATTCGTTTCATAACGATTAACTAAATCATGGGAGTTACACTCCGAGAGCATAGCCAGACGCAGGCACTCTCTTCTACATACAGTTATTCGTTTCATAACGATTAACTAAATCATAGAGTTACACTCCGAGAGCATAGCCAGACGCAGGCACTCTCTTCTACATACAGTTATTCGTTTCATAACGATTAACTAAATCATGGGAGTTACAACACTCCGAGAGCATAGCCAGACGCAGGCACTCTCTTCTACATACAGTTATTCGTTTCATAACGATTAACTAAATCATGGGAGTTACACTCCGAGAGCATAGCCAGACGCAGGCACTCTCTTCTACATACAGTTATTCGTTTCATAACGATTAACTAAATCATGGGAGTTACAACACTCCGAGAGCATAGCCAGACGCAGGCACTCTCTTCTACATACAATTATTCGTTTCATAACGATTAACTAAATCATGGGAGTTACAACACTCCGAGAGCATAGCCAGACGCAGGCACTCTCTTCTACATACAGTTATTCGTTTCATAACGATTAACTAAATCATGGGAGTTACAACACTCCGAGAGCATAGCCAGACGCAGGCACTCTCTTCTACATACAGTTATTCGTTTCATAACGATTAACTAAATCATGGGAGTTACACTCCGAGAGCATAGCCAGACGCAGGCACTCTCTTCTACATACAGTTATTCGTTTCATAACGATTAACTAAATCATGGGACTTACAACACTCCGAGAGCATAGCCAGACGCAGGCACTCTCTTCTACATACAGTTATTCGTTTCATAACGATTAACTAAATCATGGGAGTTACAACACTCCGAGAGCATAGCCAGACGCAGGCACTCTCTTCTACATACAGTTATTCGTTTCATAACGATTAACTAAATCATGGGAGTTACAACACTCCGAGAGCATAGCCAGACGCAGGCACTCTCTTCTACATACAGTTATTCGTTTCATAACGATTAACTAAATCATGGGAGTTACACTCCGAGAGCATAGCCAGACGCAGGCACTCTCTTCTACATACAGTTATTCGTTTCATAACGATTAACTAAATCATGGGAGTTACAACACTCCGAGAGCATAGCCAGACGCAGGCACTCTCTTCTACATACAGTTATTCGTTTCATAACGATTAACTAAATCATGGGAGTTACAACACTCCGAGAGCATAGCCAGACGCAGGCACTCTCTTCTACATACAGTTATTCGTTTCATAACGATTAACTAAATCATGGGAGTTACAACACTCCGAGAGCATAGCCAGACACAGGCACTCTCTTCTACATACAGTTATTCGTTTCATAACGATTAACTAAATCATGGGAGTTACACTCCGAGAGCATAGCCAGACGCAGGCACTCTCTTCTACATACAGTTATTCGTTTCATAACGATTAACTAAATCATGGGAGTTACACTCCGAGAGCATAGCCAGACGCAGGCACTCTCTTCTACATACAGTTATTCGTTTCATAACGATTAACTAAATCATGGGAGTTACAACTCTCCGAGAGCATAGCCAGACGCAGGCACTCTCTTCTACATACAGTTATTCGTTTCATAACGATTAACTAAATCATGGGAGATACAACACTCCGAGAGCAAAGCCAGACGCAGGCACTCTCTTCTACATACAGTTATTCGTTTCATAACGATTAACTAAATCATGGGAGTTCCAACACTCCGAGAGCATAGCCAGACGCAGGCACTCTCTTCTACATACAGTTATTCGTTTCATAACGATTAACTAAATCATGGGAGTTACAACACTCCGAGAGCATAGCCAGACGCAGGCACTCTCTTCTACATACAGTTATTCGTTTCATAACGATTAACTAAATCATGGGAGTTACAACACTCCGAGAGCATAGCCAGACGCAGGCACTCTCTTCTACATACAGTTATTCGTTTCATAACGATTAACTAAATCATGGGAGTTACACTCCGAGAGCATAGCCAGACGCAGGCACTCTCTTCTACATACAGTTATTCGTTTCATAACGATTAACTAAATCATGGGAGTTACACTCCGAGAGCATAGCCAGACGCAGGCACTCTCTTCTACATACAGTTATTCGTTTCATAACGATTAACTAAATCATGGGAGTTACAACACTCCGAGAGCATAGCCAGACGCAGGCACTCTCTTCTACATACAGTTATTCGTTTCATAACGATTAACTAAATCATGGGAGATACAACACTCCGAGAGCATAGCCAGACGCAGGTACTCTCTTCTACATACAGTTATTCGTTTCATAACGATTAACTAAATCATGGGAGTTACAACACTCCGAGAGCATAGCCAGACGCAGGCACTCTCTTCTACATACAGTTATTCGTTTCATAACGATTAACTAAATCATGGGAGTTACAACACTCCGAGAGCATAGCCAGACGCAGGCACTCTCTTCTACATACAGTTATTCGTTTCATAACGATTAACTAAATCATGGGAGTTACAACACTCCGAGAGCATAGCCAGACGCAGGCACTCTCTTCTACATACAGTTATTCGTTTCATTACGATTAACTAAATCATGGGAGTTACACTCCGAGAGCATAGCCAGACGCAGGCACTCTCTTCTACATACAGTTATTCGTTTCATAACGATTAACTAAATCATGGGAGTTACACTCCGAGAGCATAGCCAGACGCAGGCACTCTCTTCTACATACAGTTATTCGTTTCATAACGATTAACTAAATCATGGGAGTTACACTCCGAGAGCATAGCCAGACGCAGGCACTCTCTTCTACATACAGTTATTCGTTTCATAACGATTAACTAAATCATGGGAGTTACACTCCGAGAGCATAGCCAGACGCAGGCACTCTCTTCTACATACAGTTATTCGTTTCATAACGATTAACTAAATCATGGGAGTTACAACACTCCGAGAGCATAGCCAGACGCAGGCACTCTCTTCTACATACAGTTATTCGTTTCATAACGATTAACTAAATCATGGGAGTTACAACACTCCGAGAGCATAGCCAGACGCAGGCACTCTCTTCTACATACAGTTATTCGTTTCATAACGATTAACTAAATCATGGGAGTTACACTCCGAGAGCATAGCCAGACGCAGGCACTCTCTTCTACATACAGTTATTCGTTTCATAACGATTAACTAAATCATGGGAGTTACACTCCGAGAGCATAGCCAGACGCAGGCACTCTCTTCTACATACAGTTATTCGTTTCATAACGATTAACTAAATCATGGGAGTTACACTCCGAGAGCATAGCCAGACGCAGGCACTCTCTTCTACATACAGTTATTCGTTTCATAACGATTAACTAAATCATGGGAGTTACAACACTCCGAGAGCATAGCCAGACGCAGGCACTCTCTTCTACATACAGTTATTCGTTTCATAACGATTAACTAAATCATGGGAGTTACAACACTCCGAGAGCATAGCCAGACGCAGGCACTCTCTTCTACATACAGTTATTCGTTTCATAACGATTAACTAAATCATGGGAGTTACAACACTCCGAGAGCATAGCCAGACGCAGGCACTCTCTTCTACATACAGTTATTCGTTTCATAACGATTAACTAAATCATGGGAGTTACACTCCGAGAGCATAGCCAGACGCAGGCACTCTCTTCTACATACACTTATTCGTTTCATAACGATTAACTAAATCATGGGAGTTACAACACTCCGAGAGCATAGCCAGACGCAGGCACTCTCTTCTACATACAGTTATTCGTTTCATAACGATTAACTAAATCATGGGAGTTACAACACTCCGAGAGCATAGCCAGACGCAGGCACTCTCTTCTACATACAGTTATTCGTTTCATAACGATTAACTAAATCATGGGAGTTACACTCCGAGAGCATAGCCAGACGCAGGCACTCTCTTCTACATACAGTTATTCGTTTCATAACGATTAACTAAATCATGGGAGTTACAACACTCCGAGAGCATAGCCAGACGCAGGCACTCTCTTCTACATACAGTTATTCGTTTCATAACGATTAACTAAATCATGGGAGTTACAACACTCCGAGAGCATAGCCAGACGCAGGCACTCTCTTCTACATACAGTTATTCGTTTCATAACGATTAACTAAATCATGGGAGTTACAACACTCCGAGAGCATAGCCAGACGCAGGCACTCTCTTCTACATACACTTATTCGTTTCATAACGATTAACTAAATCATGGGAGTTACAACACTCCGAGAGCATAGCCAGACGCAGGCACTCTCTTCTACATACAGTTATTCGTTTCATAACGATTAACTAAATCATGGGAGTTACAACACTCCGAGAGCATAGCCAGACGCAGGCACTCTCTTCTACATACAGTTATTCGTTTCATAACGATTAACTAAATCATGGGAGTTACAACACTCCGAGAGCATAGCCAGACGCAGGCACTCTCTTCTACATACAGTTATTCGTTTCATAACGATTAACTAAATCATGGGAGTTACACTCCGAGAGCATAGCCAGACGCAGGCACTCTCTTCTACATACAGTTATTCGTTTCATAACGATTAACTAAATCATGGGAGTTACACTCCGAGAGCATAGCCAGACGCAGGCACTCTCTTCTACATACAGTTATTCGATTCATAACGATTAACTAAATCATGGGAGTTACACTCCGAGAGCATAGCCAGACGCAGGCACTCTCTTCTACATACAGTTATTCGTTTCATAACGATTAACTAAATCATGGGAGTTACACTCCGAGAGCATAGCCAGACGCAGGCACTCTCTTCTACATACAGTTATTCGTTTCATAACGATTAACTAAATCATGGGAGTTACACTCCGAGAGCATAGCCAGACGCAGGCACTCTCTTCTACATACAGTTATTCGTTTCATAACGATTAACTAAATCATGGGAGTTACAACACTCCGAGAGCATAGCCAGACGCAGGCACTCTCTTCTACATACAGTTATTCGTTTCATAACGATTAACTAAATCATACAACACTCCGAGAGCATAGCCAGACGCAGGCACTCTCTTCTACATACAGTTATTCGTTTCATAACGATTAACTAAATCATGGGAGTTACAACACTCCGAGAGCATAGCCAGACGCAGGCACTCTCTTCTACATACAGTTATTCGTTTCATAACGATTAACTAAATCATGGGAGTTACACTCCGAGAGCATAGCCAGACGCAGGCACTCTCTTCTACATACAGTTATTCGTTTCATAACGATTAACTAAATCATGGGAGTTACAACACTCCGAGAGCATAGCCAGACGCAGGCACTCTCTTCTACATACAGTTATTCGTTTCATAACGATTAATTAAATCATGGGAGTTACACTCCGAGAGCATAGCCAGACGCAGGCACTCTCTTCTACATACAGTTATTCGTTTCATAACGATTAACTAAATCATGGGAGTTACAACACTCCGAGAGCATAGCCAGACGCAGGCACTCTCTTCTACATACAGTTATTCGTTTCATAACGATTAACTAAATCATGGGAGTTACACTCCGAGAGCATAGCCAGACGCAGGCACTCTCTTCTACATACAGTTATTCGTTTCATAACGATTAACTAAATCATGGGAGTTACAACACTCCGAGAGCATAGCCAGACGCAGGCACTCTCTTCTACATACAGTTATTCGTTTCATAACGATTAACTAAATCATGGGAGTTACAACACTCCGAGAGCATAGCCAGACGCAGGCACTCTCTTCTACATACAGTTATTCGTTTCATAACGATTAACTAAATCATGGGAGTTACAACACTCCGAGAGCATAGCCAGACGCAGGCACTCTCTTCTACATACAGTTATTCGTTTCATAACGATTAACTAAATCATGGGAGTTACAACACTCCGAGAGCATAGCCAGACGCAGGCACTCTCTTCTACATACAGTTATTCGTTTCATAACGATTAACTAAATCATGGGAGTTACAACACTCCGAGAGCATAGCCAGACGCAGGCACTCTCTTCTACATACAGTTATTCGTTTCATAACGATTAACTAAATCATGGGAGTTACAACACTCCGAGAGCATAGCCAGACGCAGGCACTCTCTTCTACATACAGTTATTCGTTTCATAACGATTAACTAAATCATGGGAGTTACAACACTCCGAGAGCATAGCCAGACGCAGGCACTCTCTTCTACATACAGTTATTCGTTTCATAACGATTAACTAAATCATGGGAGTTACAACACTCCGAGAGCATAGCCAGACGCAGGCACTCTCTTCTACATACAGTTATTCGTTTCATAACGATTAACTAAATCATGGGAGTTACAACACTCCGAGAGCATAGCCAGACGCAGGCACTCTCTTCTACATACAGTTATTCGTTTCATAACGATTAACTAAATCATGGGAGTTACAACACTCCGAGAGCATAGCCAGACGCAGGCACTCTCTTCTACATACAGTTATTCGTTTCATAACGATTAACTAAATCATGGGAGTTACAACACTCCGAGAGCATAGCCAGACGCAGGCACTCTCTTCTACATACAGTTATTCGTTTCATAACGATTAACTAAATCATGGGAGTTACAACACTCCGAGAGCATAGCCAGACGCAGGCACTCTCTTCTACATACAGTTATTCGTTTCATAACGATTAACTAAATCATGGGAGTTACACTCCGAGAGCATAGCCAGACGCAGGCACTCTCTTCTACATACAGTTATTCGTTTCATAACGATTAACTAAATCATGGGAGTTACAACACTCCGAGAGCATAGCCAGACGCAGGCACTCTCTTCTACATACAGTTATTCGTTTCATAACGATTAACTAAATCATGGGAGTTACACTCCGAGAGCATAGCCAGACGCAGGCACTCTCTTCTACATACAGTTATTCGTTTCATAACGATTAACTAAATCATGGGAGTTACAACACTCCGAGAGCATAGCCAGACGCAGGCACTCTCTTCTACATACAGTTATTCGTTTCATAACGATTAACTAAATCATGGGAGTTACAACACTCCGAGAGCATAGCCAGACGCAGGCACTCTCTTCTACATACAGTTATTCGTTTCATAACGATTAACTAAATCATGGGAGTTACAACACTCCGAGAGCATAGCCAGACGCAGGCACTCTCTTCTACATACAGTTATTCGTTTCATAACGATTAACTAAATCATGGGAGTTACAACACTCCGAGAGCATAGCCAGACGCAGGCACTCTCTTCTACATACAGTTATTCGTTTCATAACGATTAACTAAATCATGGGAGTTACAACACTCCGAGAGCATAGCCAGACGCAGGCACTCTCTTCTACATACAGTTATTCGTTTCATAACGATTAACTAAATCATGGGAGTTACAACACTCCGAGAGCATAGCCAGACGCAGGCACTCTCTTCTACATACAGTTATTCGTTTCATAACGATTAATTAAATCATGGGAGTTACACTCCGAGAGCATAGCCAGACGCAGGCACTCTCTTCTACATACAGTTATTCGTTTCATAACGATTAACTAAATCATGGGAGTTACAACACTCCGAGAGCATAGCCAGACGCAGGCACTCTCTTCTACATACAGTTATTCGTTTCATAACGATTAACTAAATCATGGGAGTTACAACACTCCGAGAGCATAGCCAGACGCAGGCACTCTCTTCTACATACAGTTATTCGTTTCATAACGATTAACTAAATCATGGGAGTTACACTCCGAGAGCATAGCCAGACGCAGGCACTCTCTTCTACATACAGTTATTCGTTTCATAACGATTAACTAAATCATGGGAGTTACAACACTCCGAGAGCATAGCCAGACGCAGGCACTCTCTTCTACATACAGTTATTCGTTTCATAACGATTAACTAAATCATGGGAGTTACAACACTCCGAGAGCATCGCCAGACGCAGGCACTCTCTTCTACATACAGTTATTCGTTTCATAACGATTAACTAAATCATGGGAGTTACAACACTCCGAGAGCATAGCCAGACGCAGGCACTCTCTTCTACATACAGTTATTCGTTTCATAACGATTAACTAAATCATGGGAGTTACAACACTCCGAGAGCATAGCCAGACGCAGGCACTCTCTTCTACATACAGTTATTCGTTTCATAACGATTAACTAAATCATGGGAGTTACAACACTCCGAGAGCATAGCCAGACGCAGGCACTCTCTTCTACATACAGTTATTCGTTTCATAACGATTAACTAAATCATGGGAGTTACAACACTCCGAGAGCATAGCCAGACGCAGGCACTCTCCTCTACATACAGTTATTCGTTTCATAACGATTAACTAAATCATGGGAGTTACAACACTCCGAGAGCATAGCCAGACGCAGGCACTCTCTTCTACATACAGTTATTCGTTTCATAACGATTAACTAAATCATGGGAGTTACACTCCGAGAGCATAGCCAGACGCAGGCACTCTCTTCTACATACAGTTATTCGTTTCATAACGATTAACTAAATCATGGGAGTTACAATACTCCGAGAGCATAGCCAGACGCAGGCACTCTCTTCTACATACAGTTATTCGTTTCATAACGATTAACTAAATCATGGGAGTTACACTCCGAGAGCATAGCCAGACGCAGGCACTCTCTTCTACATACAGTTATTCGTTTCATAACGATTAACTAAATCATGGGAGTTACACTCCGAGAGCATAGCCAGACGCAGGCACTCTCTTCTACATACAGTTATTCGTTTCATAACGATTAACTAAATCATGGGAGTTACAACACTCCGAGAGCATAGCCAGACGCAGGCACTCTCTTCTACATACAGTTATTCGTTTCATAACGATTAACTAAATCATGGGAGTTACAACACTCCGAGAGCATAGCCAGACGCAGGCACTCTCTTCTACATACAGTTATTCGTTTCATAACGATTAACTAAATCATGGGAGTTACAACACTCCGAGAGCATAGCCAGACGCAGGCACTCTCTTCTACATACAGTTATTCGTTTCATAACGATTAACTAAATCATGGGAGTTACAACACTCCGAGAGCATAGCCAGACGCAGGCACTCTCTTCTACATACACTTATTCGTTTCATAACGATTAACTAAATCATGGGAGTTACAACACTCCGAGAGCATAGCCAGACGCAGGCACTCTCTTCTACATACAGTTATTCGTTTCATAACGATTAACTAAATCATGGGAGTTACAACACTCCGAGAGCATAGCCAGACGCAGGCACTCTCTTCTACATACAGTTATTCGTTTCATAACGATTAACTAAATCATGGGAGTTACAACACTCCGAGAGCATAGCCAGACGCAGGCACTCTCTTCTACATACAGTTATTCGTTTCATAACGATTAACTAAATCATGGGAGTTACACTCCGAGAGCATAGCCAGACGCAGGCACTCTCTTCTACATACAGTTATTCGTTTCATAACGATTAACTAAATCATGGGAGTTACACTCCGAGAGCATAGCCAGACGCAGGCACTCTCTTCTACATACAGTTATTCGATTCATAACGATTAACTAAATCATGGGAGTTACACTCCGAGAGCATAGCCAGACGCAGGCACTCTCTTCTACATACAGTTATTCGTTTCATAACGATTAACTAAATCATGGGAGTTACACTCCGAGAGCATAGCCAGACGCAGGCACTCTCTTCTACATACAGTTATTCGTTTCATAACGATTAACTAAATCATGGGAGTTACACTCCGAGAGCATAGCCAGACGCAGGCACTCTCTTCTACATACAGTTATTCGTTTCATAACGATTAACTAAATCATACAACACTCCGAGAGCATAGCCAGACGCAGGCACTCTCTTCTACATACAGTTATTCGTTTCATAACGATTAACTAAATCATACAACACTCCGAGAGCATAGCCAGACGCAGGCACTCTCTTCTACATACAGTTATTCGTTTCATAACGATTAACTAAATCATGGGAGTTACAACACTCCGAGAGCATAGCCAGACGCAGGCACTCTCTTCTACATACAGTTATTCGTTTCATAACGATTAACTAAATCATGGGAGTTACACTCCGAGAGCATAGCCAGACGCAGGCACTCTCTTCTACATACAGTTATTCGTTTCATAACGATTAACTAAATCATGGGAGTTACAACACTCCGAGAGCATAGCCAGACGCAGGCACTCTCTTCTACATACAGTTATTCGTTTCATAACGATTAATTAAATCATGGGAGTTACACTCCGAGAGCATAGCCAGACGCAGGCACTCTCTTCTACATACAGTTATTCGTTTCATAACGATTAACTAAATCATGGGAGTTACAACACTCCGAGAGCATAGCCAGACGCAGGCACTCTCTTCTACATACAGTTATTCGTTTCATAACGATTAACTAAATCATGGGAGTTACAACACTCCGAGAGCATAGCCAGACGCAGGCACTCTCTTCTACATACAGTTATTCGTTTCATAACGATTAACTAAATCATGGGAGTTACACTCCGAGAGCATAGCCAGACGCAGGCACTCTCTTCTACATACAGTTATTCGTTTCATAACGATTAACTAAATCATGGGAGTTACAACACTCCGAGAGCATAGCCAGACGCAGGCACTCTCTTCTACATACAGTTATTCGTTTCATAACGATTAACTAAATCATGGGAGTTACAACACTCCGAGAGCATAGCCAGACGCAGGCACTCTCTTCTACATACAGTTATTCGTTTCATAACGATTAACTAAATCATGGGAGTTACAACACTCCGAGAGCATAGCCAGACGCAGGCACTCTCTTCTACATACAGTTATTCGTTTCATAACGATTAACTAAATCATGGGAGTTACAACACTCCGAGAGCATAGCCAGACGCAGGCACTCTCTTCTACATACAGTTATTCGTTTCATAACGATTAACTAAATCATGGGAGTTACAACACTCCGAGAGCATAGCCAGACGCAGGCACTCTCTTCTACATACAGTTATTCGTTTCATAACGATTAACTAAATCATGGGAGTTACAACACTCCGAGAGCATAGCCAGACGCAGGCACTCTCCTCTACATACAGTTATTCGTTTCATAACGATTAACTAAATCATGGGAGTTACAACACTCCGAGAGCATAGCCAGACGCAGGCACTCTCTTCTACATACAGTTATTCGTTTCATAACGATTAACTAAATCATGGGAGTTACACTCCGAGAGCATAGCCAGACGCAGGCACTCTCTTCTACATACAGTTATTCGTTTCATAACGATTAACTAAATCATGGGAGTTACAATACTCTGAGAGCATAGCCAGACGCAGGCACTCTCTTCTACATACAGTTATTCGTTTCATAACGATTAACTAAATCATGGGAGTTACACTCCGAGAGCATAGCCAGACGCAGGCACTCTCTTCTACATACAGTTATTCGTTTCATAACGATTAACTAAATCATGGGAGTTACACTCCGAGAGCATAGCCAGACGCAGGCACTCTCTTCTACATACAGTTATTCGTTTCATAACGATTAACTAAATCATGGGAGTTACAACACTCCGAGAGCATAGCCAGACGCAGGCACTCTCTTCTACATACAGTTATTCGTTTCATAACGATTAACTAAATCATGGGAGTTACAACACTCCGAGAGCATAGCCAGACGCAGGCACTCTCTTCTACATACAGTTATTCGTTTCATAACGATTAACTAAATCATGGGAGTTACAACACTCCGAGAGCATAGCCAGACGCAGGCACTCTCTTCTACATACAGTTATTCGTTTCATAACGATTAACTAAATCATGGGAGATACACTCCGAGAGCATAGCCAGACGCAGGCACTCTCTTCTACATACAGTTATTCGTTTCATAACGATTAACTAAATCATGGGAGTTACAACACTCCGAGAGCATAGCCAGACGCAGGCACTCTCTTCTACATACAGTTATTCGTTTCATAACGATTAACTAAATCATGGGAGTTACACTCCGAGAGCATAGCCAGACGCAGGCACTCTCTTCTACATACAGTTATTCGTTTCATAACGATTAACTAAATCATGGGAGTTACAACACTCCGAGAGCATAGCCAGACGCAGGCACTCTCTTCTACATACAGTTATTCGTTTCATAACGATTAACTAAATCATGGGAGTTACAACACTCCGAGAGCATAGCCAGACGCAGGCACTCTCTTCTACATACAGTTATTCGTTTCATAACGATTAACTAAATCATGGGAGTTACAACACTCCGAGAGCATAGCCAGACGCAGGCACTCTCTTCTACATACAGTAATTCGTTTCATAACGATTAACTAAATCATGGGAGTTACAACACTCCGAGAGCATAGCCAGACGCAGGCACTCTCTTCTACATACAGTTATTCGTTTCATGACGATTAACTAAATCATGGGAGTTACAACACTCCGAGAGCATAGCCAGACGCAGGCACTCTCTTCTACATACACTTATTCGTTTCATAACGATTAACTAAATCATGGGAGTTACAACACTCCGAGAGCATAGCCAGACGCAGGCACTCTCTTCTACATACAGTTATTCGTTTCATAACGATTAACTAAATCATGGGAGTTACACTCCGAGAGCATAGCCAGACGCAGGCACTCTCTTCTACATACAGTTATTCGTTTCATAACGATTAACTAAATCATGGGAGTTACACTCCGAGAGCATAGCCAGACGCAGGCACTCTCTTCTACATACAGTTATTCGTTTCATAACGATTAACTTAATCATGGGAGTTACACTCCGAGGGCATAGCCAGACGCAGGCACTCTCTTCTACATACAGTTATTCGTTTCATAACGATTAACTAAATCATGGGAGTTACAACACTCCGAGAGCATAGCCAGACGCAGGCACTCTCTTCTACATACAGTTATTCGTTTCATAACGATTAACTAAATCATGGGAGTTACAACACTCCGAGAGCATAGCCAGACGCAGGCACTCTCTTCTACATACAGTTATTCGTTTCATAACGATTAACTAAATCATGGGAGTTACAACACTCCGAGAGCATAGCCAGACGCAGGCACTCTCTTCTACATACAGTTATTCGTTTCATAACGATTAACTAAATCATGGGAGTTACAACACTCCGAGAGCATAGCCAGACGCAGGCACTCTCTTCTACATACAGTTATTCGTTTCATAACGATTAACTAAATCATGGGAGTTACAACACTCCGAGAGCATAGCCAGACGCAGGCACTCTCTTCTACATACAGTTATTCGTTTCATAACGATTAACTAAATCATGGGAGTTACACTCCGAGAACATAGCCAGACGCAGGCACTCTCTTCTACATACAGTTATTCGTTTCATAACGATTAACTAAATCATGGGAGTTACACTCCGAGAGCATAGCCAGACGCAGGCACTCTCTTCTACATACAGTTATTCGTTTCATAACGATTAACTAAATCATGGGAGTTACAACACTCCGAGAGCATAGCCAGACGCAGGCACTCTCTTCTACATACAGTTATTCGTTTCATAACGATTAACTAAATCATGGGAGTTACACTCCGAGAGCATAGCCAGACGCAGGCACTCTCTTCTACATACAGTTATTCGTTTCATAACGATTAACTAAATCATGGGAGTTACAACACTCCGAGAGCATAGCCAGACGCAGGCACTCTCTTCTACATACAGTTATTCGTTTCATAACGATTAACTAAATCATGGGAGTTACAACACTCCGAGAGCATAGCCAGACGCAGGCACTCTCTTCTACATACAGTTATTCGTTTCATAACGATTAACTAAATCATGGGAGTTACACTCCGAGAGCATAGCCAGACGCAGGCACTCTCTTCTACATACAGTTATTCGTTTCATAACGATTAACTAAATCATGGGAGTTACACTCCGAGAGCATAGCCAGACGCAGGCACTCTCTTCTACATACAGTTATTCGTTTCATAACGATTAACTAAATCATGGGAGTTACACTCCGAGAGCATAGCCAGACGCAGGCACTCTCTTCTACATACAGTTATTCGTTTCATAACGATTAACTAAATCATGGGAGTTACAACACTCCGAGAGCATAGCCAGACGCAGGCACTCTCTTCTACATACAGTTATTCGTTTCATAACGATTAACTAAATCATGGGAGTTACACTCCGAGAGCATAGCCAGACGCAGGCACTCTCTTCTACATACAGTTATTCGTTTCATAACGATTAACTAAATCATGGGAGTTACACTCCGAGAGCATAGCCAGACGCAGGCACTCTCTTCTACATACAGTTATTCGTTTCATAACGATTAACTAAATCATGGGAGTTACAACACTCCGAGAGCATAGCCAGACGCAGGCACTCTCTTCTACATACAGTTATTCGTTTCATAGCGATTAACTAAATCATGGGAGTTACACTCCGAGAGCATAGCCAGACGCAGGCACTCTCTTCTACATACAGTTATTCGTTTCATAACGATTAACTAAATCATGGGAGTTACAACACTCCGAGAGCATAGCCAGACGCAGGCACTCTCTTCTACATACAGTTATTCGTTTCATAACGATTAACTAAATCATGGGAGTTACAACACTCCGAGAGCATAGCCAGACGCAGGCACTCTCTTCTACATACAGTTATTCGTTTCATAACGATTAACTAAATCATGGGAGTTACACTCCGAGAGCATAGCCAGACGCAGGCACTCTCTTCTACATACAGTTATTCGTTTCATAACGATTAACTAAATCATGGGAGTTACACTCCGAGAGCATAGCCAGACGCAGGCACTCTCTTCTACATACAGTTATTCGTTTCATAACGATTAACTAAATCATGGGAGTTACACTCCGAGAGCATAGCCAGACGCAGGCACTCTCTTCTACATACAGTTATTCGTTTCATAACGATTAACTAAATCATGGGAGTTACAACACTCCGAGAGCATAGCCAGACGCAGGCACTCTCTTCTACATACAGTTATTCGTTTCATAACGATTAACTAAATCATGGGAGTTACACTCCGAGAGCATAGCCAGACGCAGGCACTCTCTTCTACATACAGTTATTCGTTTCATAACGATTAACTAAATCATGGGAGTTACAACACTCCGAGAGCATAGCCAGACGCAGGCACTCTCTTCTACATACAGTTATTCGTTTCATAACGATTAACTAAATCATGGGAGTTACAACACTCCGAGAGCATAGCCAGACGCAGGCACTCTCTTCTACATACAGTTATTCGTTTCATAACGATTAACTAAATCATGGGAGTTACAACACTCCGAGAGCATAGCCAGACGCAGGCACTCTCTTCTACATACAGTTATTCGTTTCATAACGATTAACTAAATCATGGGAGTTACAACACTCCGAGAGCATAGCCAGACGCAGGCACTCTCTTCTACATACAGTTATTCGTTTCATAACGATTAACTAAATCATGGGAGTTACAACACTCCGAGAGCATAGCCAGACGCAGGCACTCTCTTCTACATACAGTTATTCGTTTCATAACGATTAACTAAATCATGGGAGTTACAACACTCCGAGAGCATAGCCAGACGCAGGCACTCTCTTCTACATACAGTTATTCGTTTCATAACGATTAACTAAATCATGGGAGTTACAACACTCCGAGAGCATAGCCAGACGCAGGCACTCTCTTCTACATACAGTTATTCGTTTCATAACGATTAACTAAATCATGGGAGTTACAACACTCCGAGAGCATAGCCAGACGCAGGCACTCTCTTCTACATACAGTTATTCGTTTCATAACGATTAACTAAATCATGGGAGTTACAACACGCCGAGAGCATAGCCAGACGCAGGCACTCTCTTCTACATACAGTTATTCGTTTCATAACGATTAACTAAATCATGGGAGTTACAACACTCCGAGAGCATAGCCAGACGCAGGCACTCTCTTCTACATACAGTTATTCGTTTCATAACGATTAACTAAATCATGGGAGTTACAACACTCCGAGAGCATAGCCAGACGCAGGCACTCTCTTCTACATACAGTTATTCGTTTCATAACGATTAACTAAATCATGGGAGTTACAACACTCCGAGAGCATAGCCAGACGCAGGCACTCTCTTCTACATACAGTTATTCGTTTCATAACGATTAACTAAATCATGGGAGTTACACTCCGAGAGCATAGCCAGACGCAGGCACTCTCTTCTACATACAGTTATTCGTTTCATAACGATTAACTAAATCATGGGAGGTACAACACTCCGAGAGCATAGCCAGACGCAGGCACTCTCTTCTACATACAGTTATTCGTTTCATAACGATTAACTAAATCATGGGAGTTACACTCCGAGAGCATAGCCAGACGCAGGCACTCTCTTCTACATACAGTTATTCGTTTCATAACGATTAACTAAATCATGGGAGTTACAACACTCCGAGAGCATAGCCAGACGCAGGCACTCTCTTCTACATACAGTTATTCGTTTCATAACGATTAACTAAATCATGGGAGTTACAACACTCCGAGAGCATAGCCAGACGCAGGCACTCTCTTCTACATACAGTTATTCGTTTCATAACGATTAACTAAATCATGGGAGTTACAACACTCCGAGAGCATAGCCAGACGCAGGCACTCTCTTCTACATACAGTTATTCGTTTCATAACGATTAACTAAATCATGGGAGTTACAACACTCCGAGAGCATAGCCAGACGCAGGCACTCTCTTCTACATACAGTTATTCGTTTCATAACGATTAACTAAATCATACAACACTCCGAGAGCATAGCCAGACGCAGGCACTCTCTTCTACATACAGTTATTCGTTTCATAACGATTAACTAAATCATGGGAGTTACACTCCGAGAGCATAGCCAGACGCAGGCACTCTCTTCTACATACAGTTATTCGTTTCATAACGATTAACTAAATCATGGGAGTTACAACACTCCGAGAGCATAGCCAGACGCAGGCACTCTCTTCTACATACAGTTATTCGTTTCATAACGATTAACTAAATCATGGGAGTTACACTCCGAGAGCATAGCCAGACGCAGGCACTCTCTTCTACATACAGTTATTCGTTTCATAACGATTAACTAAATCATGGGAGTTACAACACTCCGAGAGCATAGCCAGACGCAGGCACTCTCTTCTACATACAGTTATTCGTTTCATAACGATTAACTAAATCATGGGAGTTACACTCCGAGAGCATAGCCAGACGCAGGCACTCTCTTCTACATACAGTTATTCGTTTCATAACGATTAACTAAATCATACAACACTCCGAGAGCATAGCCAGACGCAGGCACTCTCTTCTACATACAGTTATTCGTTTCATAACGATTAACTAAATCATACAACACTCCGAGAGCATAGCCAGACGCAGGCACTCTCTTCTACATACAGTTATTCGTTTCATAACGATTAACTAAATCATGGGAGTTACAACACTCCGAGAGCATAGCCAGACGCAGGCACTCTCTTCTACATACAGTTATTCGTTTCATAACGATTAACTAAATCATGGGAGTTACACTCCGAGAGCATAGCCAGACGCAGGCACTCTCTTCTACATACAGTTATTCGTTTCATAACGATTAACTAAATCATGGGAGTTACACTCCGAGAGCATAGCCAGACGCAGGCACTCTCTTCTACATACAGTTATTCGATTCATAACGATTAACTAAATCATGGGAGTTACACTCCGAGAGCATAGCCAGACGCAGGCACTCTCTTCTACATACAGTTATTCGTTTCATAACGATTAACTAAATCATGGGAGTTACACTCCGAGAGCATAGCCAGACGCAGGCACTCTCTTCTACATACAGTTATTCGTTTCATAACGATTAACTAAATCATGGGAGTTACACTCCGAGAGCATAGCCAGACGCAGGCACTCTCTTCTACATACAGTTATTCGTTTCATAACGATTAACTAAATCATACAACACTCCGAGAGCATAGCCAGACGCAGGCACTCTCTTCTACATACAGTTATTCGTTTCATAACGATTAACTAAATCATGGGAGTTACAACACTCCGAGAGCATAGCCAGACGCAGGCACTCTCTTCTACATACAGTTATTCGTTTCATAACGATTAACTAAATCATGGGAGTTACAACACTCCGAGAGCATAGCCAGACGCAGGCACTCTCTTCTACATACAGTTATTCGTTTCATAACGATTAACTAAATCATGGGAGTTACAACACTCCGAGAGCATAGCCAGACGCAGGCACTCTCTTCTACATACAGTTATTCGTTTCATAACGATTAACTAAATCATGGGAGTTACAACACTCCGAGAGCATAGCCAGACGCAGGCACTCTCTTCTACATACAGTTATTCGTTTCATAACGATTAACTAAATCATGGGAGTTACAACACTCCGAGAGCATAGCCAGACGCAGGCACTCTCTTCTACATACAGTTATTCGTTTCATAACGATTAACTAAATCATGGGAGTTACAACACTCCGAGAGCATAGCCAGACGCAGGCACTCTCTTCTACATACAGTTATTCGTTTCATAACGATTAACTAAATCATGGGAGTTACAACACTCCGAGAGCATAGCCAGACGCAGGCACTCTCTTCTACATACAGTTATTCGTTTCATAACGATTAACTAAATCATGGGAGTTACAACACTCCGAGAGCATAGCCAGACGCAGGCACTCTCTTCTACATACAGTTATTCGTTTCATAACGATTAACTAAATCATGGGAGTTACAACACTCCGAGAGCATAGCCAGACGCAGGCACTCTCTTCTACATACAGTTATTCGTTTCATAACGATTAACTAAATCATGGGAGTTACAACACTCCGAGAGCATAGCCAGACGCAGGCACTCTCTTCTACATACAGTTATTCGTTTCATAACGATTAACTAAATCATGGGAGTTACAACACTCCGAGAGCATAGCCAGACGCAGGCACTCTCTTCTACATACAGTTATTCGTTTCATAACGATTAACTAAATCATGGGAGTTACAACACTCCGAGAGCATAGCCAGACGCAGGCACTCTCTTCTACATACAGTTATTCGTTTCATAACGATTAACTAAATCATGGGAGTTACAACACTCCGAGAGCATAGCCAGACGCAGGCACTCTCTTCTACATACAGTTATTCGTTTCATAACGATTAACTAAATCATGGGAGTTACAACACTCCGAGAGCATAGCCAGACGCAGGCACTCTCTTCTACATACAGTTATTCGTTTCATAACGATTAACTAAATCATGGGAGTTACAACACTCCGAGAGCATAGCCAGACGCAGGCACTCTCTTCTACATACAGTTATTCGTTTCATAACGATTAACTAAATCATGGGAGTTACAACACTCCGAGAGCATAGCCAGACGCAGGCACTCTCTTCTACATACAGTTATTCGTTTCATAACGATTAACTAAATCATGGGAGTTACACTCCGAGAGCATAGCCAGACGCAGGCACTCTCTTCTACATACAGTTATTCGTTTCATAACGATTAACTAAATCATGGGAGTTACAACACTCCGAGAGCATAGCCAGACGCAGGCACTCTCTTCTACATACAGTTATTCGTTTCATAACGATTAACTAAATCATGGGAGTTACAACACTCCGAGAGCATAGCCAGACGCAGGCACTCCCTTCTACATACAGTTATTCGTTTCATAACGATTAACTAAATCATGGGAGTTACAACACTCCGGGAGCATAGCCAGACGCAGGCACTCTCTTCTACATACAGTTATTCGTTTCATAACGATTAACTAAATCATGGGAGTTACAACACTCCGAGAGCATAGCCAGACGCAGGCACTCTCTTCTACATACAGTTATTCGTTTCATAACGATTAACTAAATCATGGGAGTTACACTCCGAGAGCATAGCCAGACGCAGGCACTCTCTTCTACATACAGTTATTCGTTTCATAACGATTAACTAAATCATGGGAGTTACAACACTCCGAGAGCATAGCCAGACGCAGGCACTCTCTTCTACATACAGTTATTCGTTTCATAACGATTAACTAAATCATGGGAGTTACAACACTCCGAGAGCATAGCCAGACGCAGGCACTCTCTTCTACATACAGTTATTCGTTTCATAACGATTAACTAAATCATGGGAGTTACAACACTCCGAGAGCATAGCCAGACGCAGGCACTCTCTTCTACATACAGTTATTCGTTTCATAACGATTAACTAAATCATGGGAGTTACAACACTCCGAGAGCATAGCCAGACGCAGGCACTCTCTTCTACATACAGTTATTCGTTTCATAACGATTAACTAAATCATGGGAGTTACAACACTCCGAGAGCATAGCCAGACGCAGGCACTCTCTTCTACATACAGTTATTCGTTTCATAACGATTAACTAAATCATGGGAGTTACACTCCGAGAGCATAGCCAGACGCAGGCACTCTCTTCTACATACAGTTATTCGTTTCATAACGATTAACTAAATCATGGGAGTTACAACACTCCGAGAGCATAGCCAGACGCAGGCACTCTCTTCTACATACAGTTATTCGTTTCATAACGATTAACTAAATCATGGGAGTTACAACACTCCGAGAGCATAGCCAGACGCAGGCACTCTCTTCTACATACAGTTATTCGTTTCATAACGATTAACTAAATCATGGGAGTTACAACACTCCGAGAGCATAGCCAGACGCAGGCACTCTCTTCTACATACAGTTATTCGTTTCATAACGATTAACTAAATCATGGGAGTTACACTCCGAGAGCATAGCCAGACGCAGGCACTCTCTTCTACATACAGTTATTCGTTTCATAACGATTAACTAAATCATGGGAGTTACAACACTCCGAGAGCATAGCCAGACGCAGGCACTCTCTTCTACATACAGTTATTCGTTTCATAACGATTAACTAAATCATGGGAGTTACAACACTCCGAGAGCATAGCCAGACGCAGGCACTCCCTTCTACATACAGTTATTCGTTTCATAACGATTAACTAAATCATGGGAGTTACAACACTCCGGGAGCATAGCCAGACGCAGGCACTCTCTTCTACATACAGTTATTCGTTTCATAACGATTAACTAAATCATGGGAGTTACAACACTCCGAGAGCATAGCCAGACGCAGGCACTCTCTTCTACATACAGTTATTCGTTTCATAACGATTAACTAAATCATGGGAGTTACACTCCGAGAGCATAGCCAGACGCAGGCACTCTCTTCTACATACAGTTATTCGTTTCATAACGATTAACTAAATCATGGGAGTTACAACACTCCGAGAGCATAGCCAGACGCAGGCACTCTCTTCTACATACAGTTATTCGTTTCATAACGATTAACTAAATCATGGGAGTTACAACACTCCGAGAGCATAGCCAGACGCAGGCACTCTCTTCTACATACAGTTATTCGTTTCATAACGATTAACTAAATCATGGGAGTTACAACACTCCGAGAGCATAGCCAGACGCAGGCACTCTCTTCTACATACAGTTATTCGTTTCATAACGATTAACTAAATCATGGGAGTTACAACACTCCGAGAGCATAGCCAGACGCAGGCACTCTCTTCTACATACAGTTATTCGTTTCATAACGATTAACTAAATCATGGGAGTTACAACACTCCGAGAGCATAGCCAGACGCAGGCACTCTCTTCTACATACAGTTATTCGTTTCATAACGATTAACTAAATCATGGGAGTTACAACACTCCGAGAGCATAGCCAGACGCAGGCACTCTCTTCTACATACAGTTATTCGTTTCATAACGATTAACTAAATCATGGGAGTTACACTCCGAGAGCATAGCCAGACGCAGGCACTCTCTTCTACATACAGTTATTCGTTTCATAACGATTAACTAAATCATGGGAGTTACACTCCGAGAGCATAGCCAGACGCAGGCACTCTCTTCTACATACAGTTATTCGTTTCATAACGATTAACTAAATCATGGGAGTTACACTCCGAGAGCATAGCCAGACGCAGGCACTCTCTTCTACATACAGTTATTCGTTTCATAACGATTAACTAAATCATGGGAGTTACACTCCGAGAGCATAGCCAGACGCAGGCACTCTCTTCTACATACAGTTATTCGTTTCATAACGATTAACTAAATCATGGGAGTTACACTCCGAGAGCATAGCCAGACGCAGGCACTCTCTTCTACATACAGTTATTCGTTTCATAACGATTAACTAAATCATGGGAGTTACAACACTCCGAGAGCATAGCCAGACGCAGGCACTCTCTTCTACATACAGTTATTCGTTTCATAACGATTAACTAAATCATGGGAGTTACAACACTCCGAGAGCATAGCCAGACGCAGGCACTCTCTTCTACATACAGTTATTCGTTTCATAACGATTAACTAAATCATGGGAGTTACACTCCGAGAGCATAGCCAGACGCAGGCACTCTCTTCTACATACAGTTATTCGTTTCATAACGATTAACTAAATCATGGGAGTTACACTCCGAGAGCATAGCCAGACGCAGGCACTCTCTTCTACATACAGTTATTCGTTTCATAACGATTAACTAAATCATGGGAGTTACAACACTCCGAGAGCATAGCCAGACGCAGGCACTCTCTTCTACATACAGTTATTCGTTTCATAACGATTAACTAAATCATGGGAGTTACAACACTCCGAGAGCATAGCCAGACGCAGGCACTCTCTTCTACATACAGTTATTCGTTTCATAACGATTAACTAAATCATGGGAGTTACAACACTCCGGGAGCATAGCCAGACGCAGGCACTCTCTTCTACATACAGTTATTCGTTTCATAACGATTAACTAAATCATGGGAGTTACAACACTCCGAGAGCATAGCCAGACGCAGGCACTCTCTTCTACATACAGTTATTCGTTTCATAACGATTAACTAAATCATGGGAGTTACACTCCGAGAGCATAGCCAGACGCAGGCACTCTCTTCTACATACAGTTATTCGTTTCATAACGATTAACTAAATCATGGGAGTTACAACACTCCGAGAGCATAGCCAGACGCAGGCACTCTCTTCTACATACAGTTATTCGTTTCATAACGATTAACTAAATCATGGGAGTTACAACACTCCGAGAGCATAGCCAGACGCAGGCACTCTCTTCTACATACAGTTATTCGTTTCATAACGATTAACTAAATCATGGGAGTTACAACACTCCGAGAGCATAGCCAGACGCAGGCACTCTCTTCTACATACAGTTATTCGTTTCATAACGATTAACTAAATCATGGGAGTTACACTTCGAGAGCATAGCCAGACGCAGGCACTCTCTTCTACATACAGTTATTCGTTTCATAACGATTAACTAAATCATGGGAGTTACACTCCGAGAGCATAGCCAGACGCAGGCACTCTCTTCTACATACAGTTATTCGTTTCATAACGATTAACTAAATCATGGGAGTTACACTCCGAGAGCATAGCCAGACGCAGGCACTCTCTTCTACATACAGTTATTCGTTTCATAACGATTAACTAAATCATGGGAGTTACACTCCGAGAGCATAGCCAGACGCAGGCACTCTCTTCTACATACAGTTATTCGTTTCATAACGATTAACTAAATCATGGGAGTTACACTCCGAGAGCATAGCCAGACGCAGGCACTCTCTTCTACATACAGTTATTCGTTTCATAACGATTAACTAAATCATGGGAGTTACACTCCGAGAGCATAGCCAGACGCAGGCACTCTCTTCTACATACAGTTATTCGTTTCATAACGATTAACTAAATCATGGGAGTTACACTCCGAGAGCATAGCCAGAGGCAGGCACTCTCTTCTACATACAGTTATTCGTTTCATAACGATTAACTTAATCATGGGAGTTACACTCCGAGAGCATAGCCAGACGCAGGCACTCTCTTCTACATACAGTTATTCGTTTCATAACGATTAACTAAATCATGGGAGTTACACCCCGAGAGCATAGCCAGACGCAGGCACTCTCTTCAACATACAGTTATTCGTTTCATAACGATTAACTAAATCATGGGAGTTACACTCCGAGAGCATAGCCAGACGCAGGCACTCTCTTCAACATACAGTTATTCGTTTCATAACGATTAACTAAATCATGGGAGTTACACTCCGAGAGCATAGCCAGACGCAGGCACTCTCTTCTTCATACAGTTATTCGTTTCATAACGATTAACTAAATCATGGGAGTTACACCCCGAGAGCATAGCCAGACGTAGGCGTAGCTGAGTCGGCGATGCCACTTAATTTCCCTGGGAGGTTGGAGGTTCCACCTGGCTGTTACAGGGATATTCAGTTGCGCAGCTAGGTTTAGTGTCTTCGAAGAATAATAATTTCAGCGTATTAAAAACGCTGCTACTAATTGCCTAAGCTAGTTTTTAATTGGACCGACGTGGGGTTTGGATCACATCCACAATTACAGATGTCAAGTATTATTATAATAAGTGTTTATACCTCTTTCCTGTCGGTCGAATCTCCGTTCAGTCGAAAAGCTTGTCCAGCGACAGTTGTTCCAGGGGCGTCTTGTCATCATTCATCTGAAGGTAAAATAAATTATATTATTACTAGCTGCCATAGAATGTTGTTTTAGTTAGCCTCAATAACACGTGGTAATCATGATATTGAATTGTAGCTTATATGACACGTTTGTCGGTTTACCATAGCAGTGCCATCTATTGATCACTTACTCAATTCAGTCGAATAATTGTGACTGTCAATTAATTATAGACAAATAATTTGCAATAAAATAAAATTGCGACTATAATTAAAGATCTAAGCTACCCTATCTCTTAAGTTGGACCAGACCGCTCACGGTGTGCCAATTTAATTTAAAATCGGTTAAGTAGTTTAGGAGGCCATCGCGGACAAACATCGTGACAGGAGATTTATATATATATTAACATTAATTTTATTTTTCATTTCTATTTTACAATTAAATACGACAAGTTTAACAATATACTAATAACAGTGTTTGTAATTTTAAAATTATTTAATTAAACACGGTTCTATAATTTTTTGAATTTTCTGCCTGTTTGTTTGTTCGGGAACCGTTGCTGAAGTACTTTTCAATAAAATTTTGAAACTTACTTTGGCAAATATTCCAACTGCAACCGAATGGCTTAAAATTTGATCTGCTAGGCGCTCTTTGATTTTCTGTTTGCCATTCTGTACTGGTTGTAAGTGGTGCTGGGTTAAAGCTGGAGCAAACACGGTTGGGATTCTCGCGATCTTTATTATAAAACTCCTCTATGTGGCTCCACTTTACTGTACCTGCAATGGAAGGTTATGATCTTATTCTCAAAACAATTTTAACCAATCACAGGTCAAACGGCAATAAGAAAATAAATATGGTACAGCAGAGGTACATCAATTATTAGATATTTTAATTAGGCAATAAGGCAATACTAACAACTACTCGATGCAGGGAAATAATTGCCAAAGCATTTGGACATTAATCGGTCGAGACATGGCCACTAGCGGATAAATAAGTCAATGGATGGTCATGGTTCAATGGATAAATAAGTCATAAAAAAGTTTTAATATCTTTCCGCTGTTCAATTAATTAAATTATTATACCAACCTATGTTTAGTTTTCTGTTTATTTGTATATCTAGTGTAAATTGGAAATACCGTTTAAAAAAAAATTAAATCTTTTAATTTAAAACTTTCAATCCAGCACAGAAACATGCACTCAAGCAAACAAGCCAATGGGCTTGTTTGCTTGAGTGCATGCTAAATTGTGCGTGTTAAATTTGTAAAAATTAATATTCAACCACATTTTGTATAATATTCTAAAGAAGTGGTTACCTCCTCGACAAGAGCTGCTGACTTGTCTGCTGTGTCACAATCTCCTGAGAAGTAAAATGCTATTGGCTGTTTCCAGCATTTTCGAACACCGATAACCATGAAAGTTCGACTATGGTTTGCTATCACAGTAGTACGGCCTTAGCATTGAGTTTTACGTTATATGTCAGATTTTTTCTTATTGACATTTCATCAAAAGCCATTTTACATAAATTATCATTGACATCTTGGTCTTTTGTGATTTCTTTTACTGTCTGTATTACTGGGCTGTTGATTCCACATACCATTGGAATTTTGTTCAATAATGCCTTGAGAGAGCTGACAAAATAACCTAGTATTGTCTTTGGTTAACATAGCTTTTACACATTGAAAGAAACCAATTTTTTATACCGGATTAAAACTATTTGTATTATTATAAACTTATAATTATGTATAATAATCCAGTTAAAAAAATATTTTCTTTCAAAATAACCTAATCAATAATATAAAACAAAAGTTTGATTTCTTATAGATGCTCAAGACGTTCACTTTATCATCCAGTGTCCATCTCATTCCAGTTAATTTTCTTATAAAGTTTTTCAGTTGGCTTTGTAATAGTAAAGAAAATGAATTATTTAATGTGCTTTTTAATATTTCATTGCTAGGTTCGTTTGATGTTAGTACACTTAATATAGATCTTTTGGAGTTTTTATCACCTTGAAACTTTTTTCAGAGCCTCACTATTTCAGATAGATTTTTTCTGCATCTCTTAGACAGCGTTTGCTTTTGAGGTGTAAGTTCACTGAACTTTTTCACGTCCAAGTCCTACAAAATACCTTTGCTAGTTGATGGTTCCTGGAAAATATACAAAAATAATTGAATAAAAAATTCGAAAAAGATAACAAATCCAATAAGTGGATGGAGAAAATAGAAAACTTTTAATCATCCATATATCACCTAGATGTGTGTCAGAAATGTACTGCCTACCTCTATGTAAAAAAGCATGACTATAAAAATTTGTCTATTTGACTTAGGTAGAATATGAATGTAAATACTCACTTGGATGTCATAACTTGCTCTATATGGACTACAATGTTTGTTTTTTAATTGGTCTATATCCTCCTCTATTCACTCTTAATCTAACTTGTTAAGTCTTTTCCTATCGCTGCTGGTAAATGAAGATTCATTCAAATGATTTTCACATAGTATCCTATGCTGGGCATTCACTGTTTTTAATGATTCAATGGATGTCCCATCACCATTAGGAAAACAAAATTTAGCCCAAACTTTAACACTAAAAATAAAGTTTTCATTAGACATAGTTAATAGTGAAGCTGTTTTGGATAATCTTTCCAATATGGACCGTCGATTTAAATGCCCATTTTTTTGTAGATAGTACTCACTAAAAGAAAGAGTTTTGCAAAGATTTAGGTTGCGCAAACTTACGGTTCATGAGATACATTTATTAAAACTTTTCACACAAATTGGTAAGTAACACGCAATTACAAAATATATTTGACAAATAATTGATGTCAAACGTCAATCACTTAGTGTAGGGTTCCGAAAATTTTCAAAGTATCGATACTACTCTGGTATCGACATTAAACTTTCTAATATGGATCATCGGTTTAAATGCCCATATTTGTTTTGTAGATAGTACAAAAGTTATTGAAAATATCGATACTACTCGGGTATCGATACTTTTTGGTGATCACTAAATTTGTTTTTAAGCCATTCATTTTGTTTAATGGCGTCCAGTCATCGTTTGTCACCCTTGCAGTAGAAATCGTTTTACGTACTCCTATAAACTTACAACGTTTGACTACCATGGCGTCTCCGAAGCCCATTGTTTGAAGAGTTAAGTGAAGTGCAAGTGTTGGACTCAAATTAGCCGCTTGTCACGGCCTCCTCTTCTGCGCCGATCCTTGACGAACCGGTTGCTGGTCCTAGTGGGCTGACTAGTCCTGGCGAGGAATTTGCTGCGATGCCCAGACTTACTAGGTCATCTGGCAGAAGGCTTAATCCTTACTCGGATGAGTTAAAGTAAGTTTTGATTTATGTTATTTCAGGTCAGGTTATAAAATAATAAATCATTAGTAAAAAAAAAAAAAAATTGCTTACTGGAATTTTGAAAAAGTTGGATTGCATAAGGTCTGTTGTGGATTTTAAAATGAAATTTATAGCTGAAAATTTTTTTTTCATTGTTTGTAACTTTCTGTATTATCTAATTCTGTATTATCCTGTACTTTTTTAATATCAAAAAAGTACCCAAAACCGAATCAGAGCACCCCACTATCCACATGGTCTTGTCTGCCCTACCCCTAGAGTATATATAAAAGCTCCGAAGTAGCCGTCAACCCCCTCCCCGCCCCTCTAAAACCTCAAATATCGACGGTCCATATTGGAAAGATTAACCGATCTACTTACTTCAGAGGCCCATTCTCGGACGGAAGAGGTAACCTATGCAAGGATAAGGAAGAATCTTCTTTTGATGGTATACCGCATTTTGAGTATTTTCCCTACCATGTTTTGGCAAAGTACAACACAAAATCGTCAATATGACTTACCTGTAAGTGAAGTTTTATTATACATTGAGCTTTGAGACTTTAATACTACCCTCAGTTTTCATTTGATTGAAATTGTAACTACACGTGTGTAAATCCAGTTGTAATGTAGCATTTACCTTACTATTCCAGATGTATCCTCGAACGAAGGCGTACATAACCAAAAGCGTCGCGTAACAGGTAACGCACGGCCGCCGCCCTAACGACCACTTGTCGCTGGATGAGACAATGAACTGCTGCAGGTATCGGGAGAAGATCCATCAAAGTCTAATACTCCAGGTGAAGACATACAGTTTGATCTTGCAGTAAGCTTACACTTTACAACTTTTATCTAAGTATTCTAATCAATGCACCCAATTTGAACCCAGAGGAAAAGACCGCAATCTCAAACAGGATTAATATAGGACGCAGGTTTCAAATGAAACCAAATGCTACAGCTACTTCTTGTTTAGCAGAGGCCACTCACAGTGTTCTTGTCTGCGGAAACAAGAAATATGTACCTATTAAAATTACTTATGGATGCGGATTCCAATGTGACACACAATACCAAGACTCAGTCACACGACACAACTTTATTCTATATAGCAATA